>NC_061111.1:43119193-43171693 GCF_002878395.1 Capsicum annuum
GTTGCTGCTCTATTGATTTTACTGCTTAAGATCATATAGCTGGTGTATTGATTTTGATCTATGAATTCAACAAAATTAGTTGTCTTGCATTTTCCAAGCTTAAACATGGTTTCCATATCTGAGTTAGTGATTACCTTTTACTATCTTCCATTTATCTTATATGCTGCTGCTCTATTTATTTTACTTCTTAGTTGCATGTAGGTGGTCTATTCATTTTGCTCTATAAATTCAGTGAAATTAGTTGTCTAATACCCATTAATTTCAAACTCGAATTTGGCCTTCAATCATACTAAAATCGAAAGTATCCTACTTATTTCCCTATTAACACGCATACTTTTCCAGAAAGAAAGGAATAAACAAGTACTCCCTCTCTTTAAAAAAGAATGACCTACTTTCCTTTTTAGTCCGTTTCAAAAAGAATGATCTCTTTCCTTTTTTTGGCAATACTTTAATTTTAACTTTCCACATGGCATGTTTAGAACCACAAGATTAAATGGTATTTTGGTACATTCGACACAACTTTAATTTAAGGCCACAAGATTCAAAAGTCTTCTTTATTTTCTTAAACTTTGTGTCAAGTCCAAGTAGGTCATTCTTTTTTAAACGGAGGGAGTATATAATTTTGACTTCTTATTTGCAAACTATTGATGCTAACCAAAGAACGAGGACAGTAACAAGCAAGATTGACTAAATCTGTTCCTACTAGCTTTATTAATTTAGAGGGTGTTTGGATTGGCTTATTTGTAGATGTGTTTGACCTTTAACCACTTTTTAATTTTTGGAGGTGTTTGGCAAAGACACAAAGTGCTTTTAAGCACTTTACTTTAGGCTTACAAAGTACCAAAAAAAAAGAAAAAGCCAAAAGTTGGTTGCTACCAACTTTTGGCTTTTAGCTTTTAGCTTGCAAGTCACTTGAAAAAAGCTAATCCAAACACAGCCTTAGGGATTAGGTTTAAGGTAAACTCTTTAGCATATTCTCCTCTTGAGTTTATTAAAGAATGTAATCCCAAGCATTTGTTATTCCCGTGTGCCATATTTATAGAAGAAAAGATACTTATATGTTGCTATAAGCAATTGGTGGGCTGTGTCCGAAGGAAAATCCTAGAAAACCATAATTTGGAATTGGTCCGAAAGATTGCTTAAAAGCTAGTGAATCATAATGGATCTTGTGAATTAAGAGAGTGACCGAGTGTAATCCGAAGCATTAGTTATTCCCATGTGCGCCATATTTATAGAAGAAGATACTTATATGTTTCTATAGGCAATTGGTGGGCAGTATCCGAAGGAAAAGCCTAGAAAACCATAAGTTGGAATTGGTCCGAAAGATTGCTTAAAATCTAGTGAATCATAATGGATCTTGTGAATTAATAGAGTGACCGAGTGTATGTGTAGAATGTGGTTCTTATTGACTGTGTTGATTTATATGAAGATCATGATCATGAGTAGTAACAAGCAAAATTGATAAATCAGTTTTTACTAGCTTGATTTATTTAGGAATTAGGATTAAGGTAAACTCTTTAGCAAATTCTCCTCTTGTTTGTTAAAGAATGTAATCCCAAGCGTTTATTATGGCCATATGCGCCATATTTATTGAAGAAGATACTTATATGTTGCCATAAGCAATTGGTGGGCAGTATCCGAAGGAAAAGCCTAGAAAACCATAAGTTGGAATTGGTCCGTAAGATTGCTTAAAATCTAGTGAATCATAACGGATCTTGTGAATTAATAGAGTGACCAAGTATATGTGCTTATTGATTGTGTTGATTAATATGAACTTCATGACTCATGAAGACAGTAACAAGCAAGATTGACTAAATCTGTTTCTACTAGCTTTATAATTTAGGAATTAGGACTAAGGCAAACTCTTTAGCAAATTCTCCTCGTGTATCTATAAAGAATGTAATCCCAAGTGTTTGTTATGCCCAAGTGCGCCATATTTATAGAAGAAGATACTTATATGTCGGCATTAGCAATTGGTGGCAGTATCCGAAGGAAAAGGCTAGAAAACCATAAGTTGGAATTGGTCTGAAAGATTGCTTAAAATCTAGTGAATCATAATGTACCTTGTGAATTAATAGAGTGACCAAGTATATGTGGAGAATATGGTGCTTATTGATTGTGTTGATTAATACGAACATCATGACTAATGAGGACAGTAACAAGTAAGATTGACTAAATCTGTTTCTACTAGCTTTATAATTTAGGAACTAGGATTGAGGCAAACTCTCTAGCAAATTCTCCTCTTGTGTTTATTAAAGAATGTAATCCCAAGCGTTTGTTATGCCCAAGTGCGCCATATTTATTGAAGAAGATACTTATATGTCGGCATAAGCAATTGGTGGCAGTATCCGAAGGAAAAGGCTAGAAAACCATAAGTTGGAATTGGTCCGAAAGGTTGCTTAAATTCTAGTGAATCATAATGGATCTTGTGAATTAATAGAGTGACCAAGTATATGTGCATACTATGGTGCTTATTGATTGTGTTAGATTAATATGAACATCATGACTCATGAGAACAGTAACAAGCAAGATTGACTAAATCTGTTTCTACTAGGTTTATTAATTTAGCAATTAGTATTGGCACACCCAAAGGTGTGGCCTCTAGTGGTCAATGAAGTGGGTTGAGAACCAGAGGTTTCAGGTTCAAATCCCAGCAAAGACAAAAAAAACTAGGTGTTCGTCCCATTTGTCCTAGCCTTCATGGACAGAGTTACCTAGTATTTGTTGTTGTTGGGAGGTGGCAGGCTTCCCATGGATTTAGTCGAGGTGCATTGGCCCGGACACCACGGTTTTCTGGAAAAAAAAAACAAGAACACTCTTTAGCGAATTCTCCTCTTGTGTTTATTAAAGAATGTAATCCCAAGCGTTTGTTATGCCCGTGTGCGCCATCTATATAGATGAGGATATATATTTTTGCCATAATCAATTGGTAGGCAGTATCGAAGGAAAAGTCTAGAAGACCATAAGTTGGAATTGGTCCACAAGATTGCTTAAAATCTAGTGAATCATAATGGATCTTGTGAATTAATAGAGTGACCAAGTATATGTGGAGAATATGGTTTTTGTTGATTGTGTTGATTAATATGAACATAATGACTCATGAGGTCAATAACAAGCAAGATTGACTAAATCTGTATCTACTAGCTTTATTAATGTAGGAATTAGGACTCTTTAGCAAATTCTTCTCTTGTGTTTATTAATGAATGTAATCCTAAGCGTTTGTTATGCCCGTGTGCGCCATATTTATAGAAGAAGATACTTATATGTTTCCATAAGCAATTGGTGGGCAGTGTCCGAAGGAAAGCCTAGAAGACCATAAGTTGGAATTGGTCGGAGAGATTGCTTAAAGCCTAGTGAATAATATTCTGTTTTCCTTCTCCCACAGTTAGAGCTTGTAGATTAACAAAATTGTTCGAGAATGTGGAAAAAAGTTCTAGTTTTTCATTTATTTTTATTTTTTCATTTTTTGGTGAAGGTGTTGAAAGCTTCTAGTTGGAGATGGCAATTTGGAACTCTATGAAGTCTCAACTATTTGACAGTTAATGACCTTAGTGTTGATGTACCAATGATGGATTAATTTTTTGGCTTCTTAGTGAGGTTGAACAGAGATACATGAAATGATTCTATTCAATGGTTTGAAATCATGTAAAATTAGATTTCTTTAATACACACTCTTGAGATAATAAATCAACAAGCTTTGACCAAAGTGACTCGACTAGCTAATCAACATTTCTTGATGTGGAAAAAGAATAAAGAAGACAAGAATAAAAATCTAGCTTATTCACGTTTTGTTTTCAGTGAAGTTCTAGTTTGACCCGTTTGCTCTGAAATCTCTGTCCTAAGAAACAAGGGAAATCTTGGAGAAGACGAGATTGTATGATGTTTTCATTAAATAGATATAATTGTGTATCCTGTTTATGTGTTATGATACTATAATAACAGGCTTATGCAAATCTCATTGATATTTTGAGAATCAGTAAAACTAATCCAATTTAAGTAAGAACTTTAATTTCTTGAAAGATAAGTCTCAATCTAAATACAATGTATTTAAAATTGTGTTACTTATTTGAATTCCTGATACATTGATATCAATGAAAAATCATGTTGAGTATGTAATTAGTCACGAGGACTTTTCTAGGAAAGTTTTGTCAAAACTAAGTGCAGTCCATCTCTAAATTTTACGCATGTTTTGTGGAAGCAATTAATGATTCTAATGATCTAATCTATTATGCATCCCCAGTGTGAAAACAATCTATGAGTATATGATTTGTCAAACAGCTGTAATACGTTATGATGGTGTCATTGAGATTTTCTTGCCCTTGGTGCTTTCGTGCTTTCGTGATTTTCATTTTTTTGCTTGTAATTAAATTTTTTCCATATTTGCTGTTGTCAAAAATGAAAATGACAGATCTTCTTACTAAAATTGTTTTTACTTAAGATAAATATAATCAATTTGTTCATAATTTTGAGCATAAGTTACTAAGCTTATGATCAAGTTCCGAAAGTAGTCATGAGGATTGAGGTGAGGACTTCTAGCAAACACTGGGAAAGTGCAAAGGTTTTCTGTCATTACTTTTCTTTTTCCTTTTCTATTTGAGTTGTCGGAATATCTACACATTGGTTTTAGAAGAATCATGTATTTGTGTCTCTAAAGAATGCTGATGTCTGCTGCTGCTTTTGTTAGGGCTAAAATTCACTTCTTGATTGTTATTTTTCCTTTGGTGGGCCTTGTTACATCATCCCTTATCGCCTGTGAGATCTCTCCCCACTTATCCACATTTTTGTTAGTCCTACTCCACATATGCACATAGCTGAATTAATGGTCTACAGTTGATACATTCGCCCTGTTGACAAAAACATGAGTGGAAGGCTTATTTATCATTAGCACTTCGGAGGTTCTTTGGATCTCAAGGTCCTTCATCAACAAGTATTTCTATCTTCTTTTTAACTATGCTACTATCACTCTTAAAAGTACTTGTGATGTGGTTGACATGTTAAAAATGTTCAACTCATAAAATTGGGATCAAAATAAATGCTTCTCCCTGTTTCAGCTATAGTTTTTTCCTCAAGTTATGGCTTGTCCTTTTAATTACGCTTTCCATGTGTCTGATAGAGGTTAGGTTCTGGTATCCTAAGCTTAGAATAGATAGTCCATTATGGATCTTGGAAATTGGACAGATTAGCTCTGCTTGTTCTGGTTATTTGGTGGAATGTATGAGATGTTCAAGAGATGGACTGCAGGAACATCGATAGCACAATGTTGGCAGGCTGTTATTTTGAAGAATGCAAGCTTTTGACATATGGTGGTGTAAAGCTTTTGGTGAGTAAAACTTAAGATTATGTAGTTAATTATTTGCAGATTATTGCTCTTTATGTTCTCACTTAACAGACTGCGTCTTGTTCCTCTTTTATGTTTGCATTTGTAGGCTTCTTTTTGGTGAGAATTTACACATTGGAAAATGATCTCTGGTACTCGACTGATGTTGCCTGTGCTATTGTTTGGGGATATTTATCATTAGTGAAGTGCAGACGACAGATTTCTAGTCCTAAAGAATGAAAACAATGCTTTCTTATCTTCTGGTTTGCGTGCATAGTATCTTATCCTTTCCTGTCTTCTTCTGTCTCTGTCATAAGAGAGAAGGTAGATTCCACAGAAAATACTTCGATTTATTGTTTAATTGAACTGCTTGGCATTCCTCTGTACATGTTGTGATAAAGTGTTCTGCATTGATGCTTCCAATCTTTCTGTTAAATTTCTTTATTTTGTTTTCTTGTTTCGTCCTTCTTCAGCAGCTATGATCTTTATTTTTGAAAGAAAGTTTGAAGGTCAAGTAGAGAGATTTTATACTCGCTCTTTTATTTTCAGTTTACATAGTAAAATGGAAGGATAAAATTTTACTGTTGGGAATGGCATGGTCAGAAGCATAGGATTGACTCCCTGAATGTCTTTTGGTTGGTCAAAGTCCCCTCTGGCCAGTTACTGCTGATTATGAGACTTGGCCCAGTTCGCCCCTAGAAAGCCAGAAAGCTTGCCATTCTTGTTGAATCTTTAAATCCCCAAAGTACCTCAATTATTTCGTGAGATTTAAATTTCAGTTATGTCAGCACATTGTATGTTTGAAATATCTCTTTCATATGTTTCATATGGAATTCACGCTAGCTTTATGTGCAGCAAGTATGTTGTAGGAACTGCTTTATACTCTAATGCCTGTTCTTTAAGTGATGATTCCGAAATTACCATTTTCATGTTTGTTCTGGCTAATTCAAAGTTCAGCTTGATTGACATTTGGAATGCTGGCTTTCTAACCTATAAAGTTTTATATGATTTTCATGGAAATAAAATTGCATGGATAGTTTACCCCCGGTTATGACGATTTCTGTATCTGAGCATGCATCTTTTGAACCTGTGGGAGCTTGTGCCACACACACACACACACTCTCCTTTTACCCCTTTGGTTCCTTCAAGATTGGTGGCAACTTAGATTTAAATTCAAGCACTAATAATCCAATCAGTTGTGCCATGTGAAGAAGGGTAGTGGAACTCCAATTAATATGCAAAGCCATGTTCAGCTCGGCTCAGTCAGAGGTCTTCTGGTCTCCAACATTCGTGAGGAGAACAGCAACACTGAAGACCTCCTTTCTCAACTTGGGTCTTGAGGAGATCAGAACGAGCGAGTGCTCTTTCCATGCACAATTTCTATTAAAGTTCCACTATCCTCCATTTTTTCCATTTATGTGTATTGCCTCGTATCGCAGTTTAGAAGAGAGAGTGTTTCGTGAAAAAAACCGCAAGTTGAGATGACCTCAGCGAGTCATTTTGAGAGGACTGTCTCAGATTGGATTTGCTGGATAGTAAGTGGTAAACATTAACATTTTGAGGTCATTCTCTGTTATGGATGTTGTCGGTTGACGCCACCTGCATAGCACTGAGTTGGTAGCTTAGTTGATATATAAACATGAGTTCTGAAGGGGTCAAGTAAAATTTTAAGTTTTCAGCCAATATTGTTGCTTAAGGTTCTTTGTAATTGCTATTGTCATATTTATGGACTGTTGTCACCAATGCTTCCTCATTTGTGACTGACTCATAAATTGGTTGCATTTTTCGCTGGATTATTTCTGTGCAGCAGAATAGAATGGAGAGATCTCTTCAATGTACGTTTTTATGCTTGACTGCTAATTCCACTTTGTCGGATTACTTTGTATATGTTTTCGCCGTACTATGTTACGGTGTTGTTCCCTTCCTGCATATGCAATCCTCCCTCTTTCTAAGGAGAAGAGATTCTATTTTTACACATAAAAGATCTGGTGTTTAATTTTCCATTGAAATTGTGAAGGGTTGTGTAGACCCATTTCCTCACCAGTAAGGGAGTACCTAGAAATATCAAGGTTTATATATTATCAATCTATATGTTAAATAAACTGAATTGAGGTGTGCTAAATCTTTTAAGAAGGAAACAAATTTGTAATTTGGTAAAGACGATATCATACTCTGGTTTCACTCCAAAATTTGGTTGTTTTGAGTGTCAGGCATGACGATATTTTCAAATTTTGAGTTGTGGAGTTTTGACGCATCAAGAAGATTTTATAGTATGATAAGACTTTAAGTAGACGTCTGGCCATGAAAACAACAAAAAACTTTTTGGAGTTAGCGTTGAAGTTGTATTTGATCATGAATACAAATTGAAGTTGTCTTGAATTTATGCGAGAGAATGTTGAAAAATAAGTTTTATCACTTTTTTAAATACAATTTTTGTATTTGAAATTTTTATGATCAAACGTTTAATGAGTAAAAGATGATATGAAATTGATTTCAAAATGAAAGAATATTGTTGCTAAGATTCCGGAGTCGTCTATGCGCTATGTAATCAGTGTCCTGATGATACTAAAATGAACCATTGATTAGAATAAGAATCTCAAAATAACATTTGAGTTTATTTTTGTTTTATATTATTTGGTTAGTTATTTATACCATTATTTTTACCAAAATGATGGGATTATGTGAAGTAAAAGGTGAATAGAATAATTTTCATGAAATATTTCAACTCAAGGCATGAGATATCCTTGCTTATCTGCATATCAAACAACTTATCTCATCTTATAAGTTTACTAATTTCTTGCTTAAATATACTTTGTTTTCGTTATTCACTGAAAAATAATATTGGGGGGTTAAGCAGATCAAGACAAATGCAAAGTGTTTGTTAGCACCACTTACTCACTTAGAAGTGTGTATGTAATTATGGTATTCCTGAAATTGGAATGAAAAAGAGTAATGCTTCCTAACTCAAAATAAAGAATAAGACCTACTTCGATTTAACAAATCAGAGTACCACTATTATAATGATCCGAAATTTTCCTTGACTATTACTTTTGCCATTTTCATATATAAGTAAATAACATCGTTGTACGAAAATGAGATGATGAAGGATTTTAAAGTAAAGAGAAAAAAAAAAAAAAAAGAAGTAGAATAGAATAATATGATAAAAGGGATTATTAAATGGAGAGGAACAACTTTGAAATTCAAAAATAGTGATACTGAAACGGCCCCTATAAAGAAGAGAGCGCCCGGTAAAAGGCAAGGCGCTCTGATTGTGCATACACGCTAATAAAGCTATACGTTTCATTCTTTTCCCTCCACCTTTCATTCAAAATTCAACAATTCTATTCTCCCCATCATTATGATACTAACAATAATTTCACTTCACTTGGATTCTCTTCCAATTTCAATACTACACTGACGAAATTGTCCGGAAAAAAAAAAAGAAGACAATTTTCCGTGGAGTTTTCAGCGCATGATCAAGATTTTAGTACGGTTTCTTTCCTTGTATTTTACCCCTGCGTGAAAATTAGGACTTGTTGTTTTTGTACATTTAACTGCAAAACTTGGTTGGGTTTTACAGCTTCTTGAATTCGTTTCCCTCATTTTCCACCTAATGGAAATTTTGTTCTCAATTTCACAAACAAAAGGGATTTTCAAGTAGGAAGTCGTTTTTTTTTTTTTTTGGTAAACGAAATGCGTAATTCGTTTTTGCTTTAGGCATTTGCATTTCGTGAATGACACCACCACCAACATCACCTGGGGTTGCTCCACAAAGTGGGGTTCTGGAAGGATGGAGTGTAGCTTTGTGGGATCTGGGAGGGTAGAGTTTATGCAGACCTTACCCCTACCTTGAAGATACAGAGGCTGTTTCTGGTAGACCCTCAGCTCTTGGCATTTCTTGAATGACACCAACAACAACATTACCCGGTGTAACCCCACAAAGTGGGGGGTTTGGAAAGGGTAGAGTGTAGCTTTGTGGGATCTGGGAGGGGGTAAAGTGTACGTTAACTTACCCCTACCTTGAAAATAGAGAGGTTGTTTCCGATAGATCCTCAGCTCATGGCATTTCTTGAATGACACCGACAATAATAGACTCCAGTGTAATCTCACTTTGTGGGGTCTAGGGAGGGTAGGGTGTAGCTTTGTGAGGTCTGGGAGAGTAGAGTGTACACAGTCCTTACCCCTACGGAGAGGCTGTTTCCAATAGACCCTCAGCTATTGGCATTTATTGAATGATTAATAAGTAATAATTGGCGTTATACTACGGAAGAGATATACTAATTTGTTCATGGAGCAAAAGTGTTTTAGATATTCAAGTTAAGGCATACGATCAAGATATTTATTTGTTAGCGTACCCAAATCAATAGGGTTCTAGTCTCTAGGGCAATTAGTTCATCTTTCAGGGAATCTTACATGTGCATCCATGACAATCTTCATGAACGACAAAAGGGCCTTTTTTTTGTGTAGTATCTTTTTTTCAATGTATAAAATTTATGATTGATGTATAGTTTACTAATTGTGTATAGATACATTTTGATATGATATACTTATCGCCTAACAAAAATAAATATCAAAAGTCATTTGAGAGATTCTGTCCAAGAGGTGCTGAAAGATCATCATAATTTTTGTAACAAGGAAAAAAGGTTTGTTGTTTCATTGTTAGGAGTATTTGTACTTGTTTTTTTAAGGTTGGAGGGTGCTAAATAGCAAATACTGCAACATTTTATCCTAAATTTAGCTGGGTTTTCCTATGTAGCTCATATAAATTCGATCTCGATGCTTCTGGACTGTGTTTAGCTAGTCTTATAGCTTTTCTCTTTCTGAAGGTGTTAATGCTTCGACATGCATAACTACCAAAGCGAGAAGCCTTTGCATATGGAAACAACTTGTGGCTCTCTTCTCTCTGAGATGCAGGTTTGCTCGAACTAGGCTCTTCAATTATTATTAAGAAACACAAGATTTACATTGTCCTCTGAGACTCTACTATTTTTTGTCTGTTACCTTTTGTTTCGGATCAGAAAATATGGGATGAGATGGGAGAGTCAGATATCGAAAGGGATAAGATGCTTTTTGAACTTCAACAAGAGTGCCTGGAGGTATATAGAAGAAAAGTGAATCAGGCAAGTCGTTGCCGGGCTCAACTGCAGCAAGCTGTTGCAGGCTCTGAAGCAGAACTTGCAAAGATATGTACAGCACTAGGAGAACAATCATCATATTCTAGGCAGGTTAGAGACAAACAAAAATCTCTCCTTTGGAGCATTCAATAAAACTTTAGGATCTTTTGCTTGGTATGTAGAACTTTTTTAACATCATGAGCTTCCTTACATAGCAGAGTTCCAGAAATTTGAAGGAAGAGCTTGAGGCTATTAAGCCTCAGTTAGAAGAGATGAAGAGGAGAAAAAGAGAGAGGACGAACCAATATGCAGCTGTTGTCGATCAGATACAGTCTATTTCGAAAGAGCTTTGTTTACACTTCCAAGAGAATGCACAAATGAGTGTAATTGATGAGAATGATTTGTCTGTCAAAAGACTAGAAGAAATGCAGAATTATTTGCTTGCTTTGCAAAAAGAGAAGGTTTTTTCTGTTTCATCTCTTTGCTTGCTTCAACATCTGCATGTTTTAGGTCGAGATTGCTGTCTTGAATAAAAGAGTTATAAAAAGTTTCAACTTTTGCAAAATGAATTCGGTAAACTCTCACTTCACAGACATATAAGAACTGCTTAGAATAGAGGAACAACAATATTTCCTCTGCTATAGAGAATTTCAAGAGTTACTGTTTGTCTAACAGAATCTTGTAAACATTTTCAGAGTGACCGCCTGAAGCTGCTGGTTGAACACTTGACAGCTATCAATTCATTATGTGTGGTGCTTGGGGTTGATTACAAACAAACTATTGCTGAGATTGATCCAAACATGGACGATTCCCGTGTCTTGAAAAACATAAGCAAAGATATGATCTTTAAGCTGTCTGCTATGATCAAGAGATTGGAAGAGCTCAAGAAACAACGACTGCTTAGGGTTAGAATTCATGTCAATTTTAATTGTTCCAAACAAAGTTGCATATGCCTCTCTACTAATGCTGTTCTTCTTGTTGCTTAGCTTCAAGATATTGCAACTACCCTGATTGAGCTGTGGAATTTGATGGATACACCAGCGGAGGAGCAACAGAAATTTCATGATTTTACAAGGCACATAGCAGCTTCAGAAAATGAAATAAATGAGCATAATGTTCTGTCTGCGGACAGTCTTCAACATGTATGAAATAAATAAACTAACTTTTCTCCAATTAATTATTTATGCTGTTAATTTATAGCAGAATTTGAGGGCACCCTAGGCTAGTTGTGATGCTTTCATAGCGGTAATGAAATTATTGTGATCCTATTATTCTTCTGCAGGCAGAGGCAGAAGTGTCAAGATTGCAGGCAATGAAATCAACAAAAATGAAAGAGGTTCTTCTGAGAAAAAGGATGGAGTTGGAGGAAATCTGTAGGAAGTCACATTTGGTTATTGAAACACAAAATTCAGTCAACTTCTCTGTTGAAACTATAGAATCCGGTAACTGTTTCCTGTCATGAATACAGCAAGATTACATGTATCGACTTATAACAAAATGAATTGTAACTGAATGTCTGAATCATATCTGCAATAATTTGTGGATTATTTGTATGCCTAAGAAAATTGATTTCTTGGGAAATCTATTTAGTTTTTAATATGCGTGAATGTTTGTTGTATCTCTTAAGTGCTAATGCTAGAAATTTCTAGGGGCAATTGATCCTTCATACCTGCTTGAGCAAATCGAGGTCCAGATTTCCAATGCTAACGAGGAAGCTTTTAGTAGGAGAGAGATTCTTGAAAAGTTAGAGAAGTGGTTGGCTGCATGTGACGAGGAGTGTTGGTTGGAGGAATACAACAGGGTTGGACGTTATGATCTGTTTTTCGACTTCTTTCCTGGATGTTCTGTACCATACTTCTGTTTCTAATATGTTCCGTTTTTAGGATGAAAATCGTTACAGTGGTGGAAGAGGTACACATCGTAATCTGAAGCGAGCTGAGAGAGCTCGAGTTCTTGTCAACAAAATCCCTGGTATGGAACCTATTTTCTGTTTTTCTTTTCCCATATTTCCTATCCTAATTTTTCTAATACAAATAATCTTCCTAGCTTTTGATGTTACGCTTCTTTGAGTTAGCTTACTGCGTCGCATGCGTATTCTAATAATACAGTTACCAGAAAGTAAGAGTTTCACTCAACTGTTTGGTATCTGAAAATTTGTTATGGGAATCAATTATGGGTTATCCATGAACACATCACGTACATTGTCACATGTCTTTTATTGTGCCAATCAAACTTGACCTGTTCTATAAGAAACCTTAACATTGACTTTATGGCAGCTATGGTTGAGACATTGAGATTGAGAGCTAGCGCTTGGCAGAAAGAAAGAGGACATGAATTCTTGTATGATGGTGTAAGCACCTAACTCGAATTCGTTAAAGCAATATCAAGCAAGACTTAACCCAGCATCCACATTCTGCAGCTGTCTTTAACTCTTGGAAGTTAGTGATAGAACTTCTTCTACTGTTACTAACCTCTTCAGTTTTGCTTTCCAGGTAGCCCTTCTTTCTATGCTTGAGCAGTACTGTGATCTGAAGCGGAAGAGGGAGCTTGAGCGTCAAAGGCAGAGGGTACGAATTTTCCATTAGATTACACATGAAACGACTGCTCTGTGTATTAGTTGTTTATAGGATTCTTCTTTTTATTCAAGGACCAAAAGAAGCTTCAAGGACAGTTGATGGTGGAGCAAGAAGCACTTTTTGGTTCAATTCCTAGTCCTTCAAAGAGTGCAAAGAAGAATTTTAGACCATCAATGGGAGGTTTTACCAATAAAAGACTTTCGCTCGGAGGATCAATGCTTCAAACCCCATATGCTGGTAAAGCTGCACCATCCTCTCGCCAGTCTAGCTCGTTGATACAGCAAACTCCTCAAAGTGGTAGGCTTGTGATCCTCTCTTTTAGTGTATCTGAATTTACTCTTCCACCAAATATTGCAGCATACTCATTTCTATATCTACATGTTTATTGAGCTTTTGAGGCTTCTAAGTTGGACCGCGCTATTGATATTCAAATTGTCAAAACTTGATTTTTTGTTTCAGGTAGGAGAGATAGTATCCTGCCACCAAGAAAGCAGCAAGGAAGCCTCTATCTCTCTTATACACCTAGAACTGAATCAGCACAGACAAGGAAGGCTCTTTTAAATCCGCCTAGAACTGAATCAGCACAGACTAGGAAGGCCCTTTTAAATCCACCTAGAACTGAATCAACACAGAGAAGGAAGCCTCTGTCTCCCTTATCGTCGTTGTTCTCATCAAACGCAAGCACGATTAATATTCAGAATCTGACCCTAAAGAGCAGGGAAGTCCAGGAAACACTTTATTTGAACAAAACTTCAGTGATGACTCCAACCAAGATTACCTCTGCTGAAGGAAGACTCAAGGAAACAGTGTCTTTGAGCAAATCTCCCATTATGACTCCAACAAAGATTGCCTCTGCTGTTGAAGGATGCATTACCCCAAAAACATTGCCCATTCCAATGCCAGCAACTCCTTCCTCAGTTTCCACTGTCATGCTGACTGCAATGACCCCAGCTAGTCACCATGTTTCTGCTTGTGCTGATGATATTGAGTACTCATTCGAGGAGAGGAGAGTTGATTACTACAATCCATTGTCACACACCAAGGTCATTACCAAATGCATGATTTAGCATTACTTCTAGTATCAACGTGGTTCGACTCTTCCTCGAACCCTGCATATATCGAAAGCTTTGTGCACTGAGCTACTCGTTTTTCTTTAGTCATTTGTATAGATGCAAGGTGGGATATGCTGCTTTCTATGTTTTGATGGTGTGGTGTTGTGGATTGAACCATTGTTCTCAGTAAGTCTCCAATACGAAAGAATATGAGACTTTGCTTTTTCCTTAGGGTCAAAGTTACTTTGGAGAGAATCTTTTTTGGTCTATGTGAATGTTGAATTGCTTCAATTGGCAGCTCAAATATTAAACTCTGAAACACATATTAAGTCAAGGTCAGGCATCTTTTTATTCAAGCTTGTCCAGTCCACTAATTACAAACAATACTCGACTACTTGAGTCGTGTAACCAGCTACTAATATTTACATTAGGTTACGTTGGTATATCATATTCGTCCCTGAATGCTTCTAATTCAGGATGCTTTGTGCTTTGAGCTGTTCTTTTTTAAAAAAAAAAAAAAAAAGATAAATGTATAGTGTTATTTTCATTTATTAAAAAAAAAAAAAAGGAAAAAAAAACATATATAATCTCATTTTAGTCATTAATTTTAGCTCAAATTCTTCGGTTTGAACAAAGCATCATACATCAATGAATACTTTCTCTTTCACGTAAAACTAGTTTTTCATCCGTTTCAATTTCAATTTATGTGAATCTATTTCCTAAAGGAAGAATCATATCCTAAATTTGACAGTATCAATATGAACAGTTCATTTACCTTTAATGAGAAGCTTTTATAGCCTCTCAAATGTTATAAATTTTAGATCTTAATGTTCAAATACTTTAAATCTTTTTTCAGACGCGTTCAATTGAATGGAAAGTATTGAGCGGCGTTAAAATGAACACCTTTGCGGCTTAGTTACTTCATTCGTTTCGTTTTCGTTCATCTTATTTTTTAAAATATTTATTTCAATTTTGTTATTCAATTATATAAACTCAAAAGAATTTTATTAGATTGTTTTAATATTATCTTATTATGAAATTACTATACAAAGTGTATATACTCAAATTTATATTTCTAAAACATAATTAATAAGATTAATTTGATAAAATACTATTAATTAAAAAAAAATTAAGAGGAATGTAAAGTCAATAAGTTCAACTGTTTTAAAACAGCGAGAGTATTAAAATGGTATGGCTATCTTTTTTCTGGTTTGTTTTGTTTTTCATCCGGTGTCTAGTATCTATATTGAAGTCCGACTGATCCGAATTCGCGTCGCATAGGGCCAGGGATAGTGCTTCCAACCACGAATTTTTCATATCCAAAACTCAAATTCGAGACCTTTAATTAAGTGAGTAGCAACTTCATCCACTTTACCACATCATTGGTGGCGGAATGGCTATCTTCCAACCTACAGAAGGTAAAAGAAAATTTTTGAAAGATAATAGTAATAGAGTGAGTGATACCCAAAACATGAATTTATTTCACCAACCAATTTATTTTTTGTAACAGCTAAAAGAAGAAAAAGACAATAATAATTTATGCTTTTGACTAATGAAGAACAAAGAGACTCAAATTTCAGCAAGTTTTATTGAAGGTGGGCCATCACTGCCTCCAAAAAGCTTCAAAAGTCCAGCCAATGCCCTTTTCCCTTTTTTTTATTTTTTCATCCCTCCAGTATCTTATTTGGATTTTGCATTGCTTTTGCAATCAAAAAATAATTGAGCATAATTTTAGGAAACAGTCATCTGTTTGAATTAATGTGGTACAGTTTCTCACGGAAATACAATATAAGAACGTGTATAATAAATCCTTATAGTCTCGTGATAATAAATTTAAGTTATATGATTTTACCATTCAAAAGGGGGAGGGGGATTTTATGGGCGTTATTCAAGTGTACTAGTCTATAGTTTGGAGTAATAGTGAAGCTCGATTAATTTAAATTTGTGTCGCGTATGATCTATTCATAAAAGTCCTTCATATTAAAGATTTTTTTTTTTTCCATATTCAAAACTCAAAATTGAAATTGGGAGCTAAGTTAAAATCTATTGGTCTATTAAAAAGATCATTGGTGATTCAAAAATTATTATTAGCATCCTTTTTGCACATTGACCCCTTCAAACAGAAAGTATGTTGGCTATTGTGAACAAATAATGAAAGTTTCAATGACTATTCGGTTTTAATTTTTTGATTTTCTGTCAATTGTCATTTAGTGCGTAACTTATGGATTAATCCACTATAAATTGGATTCACAAAATCTATGCAATTGATTACTATAAGAATTGTTGTTCCTACATTAATTTATTTTTAAATTAAAAAAATTCATAAATAGCTATATAGTTTAGAGGGTAATTATTACGTAAAAGTAGTCATATTTTAGGTATTTACAAAATATAGATATTAAGTGGATATTAGTTGTATTAGTGAATGAGATGTATTCACTGGTGTGTATTAGTTGTATCATGCGAGTATTATTTGTTCAACACATAGCGTACCAGTTAAAAATGAGCAAAAACGTGGGATCTACATGTGCATATATTGTGTATGTGTATAAAAAATCTAAAACATAAATGTATTTTGTAAATTTTTAAATTGTAACTATATATCGTAAATACAATCTAAATTCTTTTTGGAAAATACTGGGCGGATTTTATAGAACTTCTTAATACTGAATTTTTATCTTTTTGAAGTACATTTAAATAGCAATATCGTCAAAATACATTTCTTTCACAAATTGTTAATGGTTGTTGTTGTTGTTATATCTTGCCTTTTGTATTCTTATTAATTTTCATAATTTAAATATTTTTATATTAATACAATGTAAATAATTCTGTCATCAACTTTGCATTTTTTACAATATTTATAGAAACTAACCTTGTAAGTTGTACATGAGTTTTTTAAAAACCAATTAATTACAACATGAATAATGCTATTTTTCAATACTATTTAATTACATTCAATTTATTGTAAAGGATACTTCATTCATCTCGATTTTCATGATACTTTAGAACTTTGAGAGTCAACGGAGATGTTTTTATATCTAATTTTGGTTTGAAAAATATTTAACTATCACAATCGAATAATGCCACATAAATTAGAAAAAAATGTACTATTATACAGTGTGTGTGTGTGTTAGAAAGGCATAGATTGAGCTAATTTCAAGATTTTGTACATTTTATTGAAAGGTAAATTTGAACAATCTTAACAGTGTAAAAGTTAAAAAAGAGAATACAAGATTTCTCGTTTTCTTCAAGTGGATAACCAAATTTAAGAAAATAATTTGGTGGATCCAAAATCCAAATGCATGTCTCCCACGTGTGAAAAATTCACTTCCACCAACATATAATGAAAAATAAAATAAAATTGTGACGATATTATTGTTCCCTTCTCATGCTAGGTGATAGTTCAATAAGTATATCACATTATCATATTAAAAAATAATTTATGATCTGTTTTTTATTTTGATGATAATAGAAACGTGTATGGGTATATTAAAAGAGATAAAATAACAAACGAAAATATTCGGACAAATGAAAGTAAATTTGATGATTCGGAGGAAATATACAAATGTCCTAGTGAGGAAATACACGGAAGAGATTGACTGTGATAGATATGAGAATTATAAAAATAGATTGAAGAAGTAATGAAGACGTGTGATTAGGCAAGACATGACTTAACTACAGTTTACTTTACCGTGGAACATGATCACAGATAGGAAATTATGAAAGTTTAGTTTTAATCAACATTGTCTAGTTTTTTCTTAAAAAGTTTTGTTACTATTACTCTCTTACTCTCTTATTATTTAATTTTTAAATTATTTATGGGAATATCTCTCACCGTATTGGGGCAGGTTAGATGAAATGGAGGCTCGCTTCGGAAATTTTATGCGATAAGAAGGTGTCTCCCAAGCTTAAAGGCAAATTCTATAGAGTTGTTGTCCGGACGGCTATGTTGTATGGACCGGAGTGTTGGCCGGTTATGAATTTTCATATCCAAAAGTTGAAGGTGGCGGAAATGAGGATGTTGCATTGGATGTGTGGATTTACAAGGGCTGACAGGATTAGGAATGAGATTATTCGGGAGAAGGTGGGAGTGGTGTTGGTGGAGGATAAAATGCGGGAAGTGACGTTGAGATGGTTTGATCATATGATGAGGAGGGGCATGGATGCCCCAGTTCGTAGGTGTGAGAGATTGACCTTGGATGGTTTCAAGTGGGGTAGAGGTAGACCAAAGAAATATTAGAGAGAAGTGATTAAACGTGACATGAAGCGTTACAGCTCACTGAGGAAATGATCCTGGATAGGAAAATTTGGAGGAAAAACACTAGGATAGAGGGGTAAGGTGGGTAGATGAATTATAGTCAGTAGTTAGGAGGGTTTTGGTGTCTTTTGTTTGATAATGTACAATATTTTTGTGGATGTTGTACCTATGTTAGTTTTATCATGTTTCATGTTTTTGATGTTTTTATATATTAACCTTTGTCTTGAGCCAAGGGTCTGTTGGAAACAATCTCTCTACTTCTTTAGAGGTAGTGGTATGGACTGCATCCATTAGGTGGGAATATACTGAGTTTGTTGTTGTTATTTTGACTTTCAAATTATTAATTTAATTTCTATTGTTCTCTTCAATTGATTTTAGCATGACTTGATTTTGATATAATTATTTAAGCTAAAGATATATCGAAAACAATCTCTCCCTACTTCACTTGTATAACTCCAATGAATATGTTATTGTTGTAAATATTAATAGCAAAACTAATCTTAATAGCGTATTACGCATATTTTTAACCTATATATCAAAAGTCTATAATGCATTAAATTTCGCGTACGGTACACATTACCATTTTTACGAAAGATTACACCTCAATAATTCAGAAAATTGCAAGTACTTATTAATGTCTTTTCAAATTTGACATAACATAATCCAACTACTAATCAAATATTAATGGCATATTTTAGTAATTAATCGTATACTCTAAGGGTATAAATTTAATATGTCACATATACCCTTCCCTTTGAAAAAAATGACAAAAAGTAGGTCAGCGGCAAGAAAAAGGTTGACCGCTCTGACAAACTTTTGGTCCCCTACTTCACTTTTTCAGCTTTAATTTGTACATTATTTAATCCAATTTTCAAAAAGAAACTTTATCTTTTTTCCCTATATTACCTATGACTTCATATCATTTTACTAAAATGCCCTTGTCAATAATCATATGAGTGATTTTTTTTTCTTAATTTCTTTACTCGGACTTGAAATTCATCTTAATCATATTTCATTTTGTTTTTTGGTTTTAGTGCAATTAATAGTTTATTGCTACTAAAACAATATGTACTCCCTTCTTGATATTTTATGTGATGTGGCACACTTATTAAATTGATTTGTCCCAAAAAAATTTATTGTTTTATAAATGCATAATTTATTTTATATTTTTATTAATCCTACTTAATTTTAAAGCGAGGACTTCTTTTTCTGCTCATGTGATGAAAAGAGGTACGAATATTCCAGTTCGTAGGTATAAGAGGCTGGTCTTAGATGATTTCAAGTGGAGTAGGGATGGACCAAAGAAATACTGGGGAGAAGTGATTGAACGTGACATGAAACAATTACGGCTCACTGAGGACATGACCTTCGATAGCAAGGTTTGGAGGAAGAGTATTAAAATACAGGGCTAAGGTGTGTGATCAAGTCATAGGTTGTAGTTAGGAGAGTTTGGTGTAGCTTGGTTGGTAATACTGGGGTTGGGGAAGGGGCGTCCTTTGTTGGTTAATGTACTTTATTTGTGTGATTGTTGTATCTCTGTTATTTCTTTTCATGTTGTATGCTTGCAACGTTTGTCTACAGTCCTTTGTCTTGAGCCGGAAGTCTATCAAAAACAGTCTTTCTACTTCTTCGGATGTAGTGGTATGGACTGCATACATTTTACCCTTCCTAAACTCCACTATATGGGAATATACTGAATTTGTTATTGTTACTTTTCTAAAAAGGATAATTAAATAAATATTTTATAAATCATTTATTTATTTCTTATATTTTGTGTTCAGTTAAAAAATAGATACATAAAATTAGATGAAGAGAGCATTATTAATAAAAAAAATAAAAAAAAATCGATAAAATTATTATCATATAATCAAGATATTATGGATTCAAGATGCTTAAATCATCTCTAATGAAAATGTAAGATTGTATATAATAAACTCTTGTGCTTAATCTTGAGGTTCGGTTCTTTTTCCGGTCATGTATAGTGATAGAACTTTAATACATCATATTGGTTTTTTACTAAAATAATTTCTTCGTATCATTTTATGTATCTGTTCTTTTTAGTCTTTTTTGATCCGTACTTAAAATAAAATGTTATCTTTCTTTATTTAGTAATTATTTTAAAATATAATTTTATTTTATTTTTATTAATCCTACTTATAAGATACTACTTAATTAAAGATAATAATAATGATATATTTTTTAATAAACATCATCAACTTTTTTTTTTATTTCTTAAATTTCTTTAGCTACCGCAAAAAAGAAAATGAGGAGGGAGTATTTAAAGAAAAAGCTTGTCTTGTTTTTCAATTTTTCTTGTAAATTTGCATTGCATTCAGAAACATGCTTTCCACTTTCTGTTTTTTTTTTTTTTTTGGTTTCCATGTTGTCTTTGTCTTCATGGTCTAAATGAACTGATTTTTTTTCCCACCTGAAAACTGGTTCTCTAGCCGGGAACCTGCCATTTTTCTCATCCTTAAAACCACCAAAAGAAAATCTTTTTTTTTTTTTACTTTTATATTTTCCATCTGCATCCTCTTTCTGGCTTACTCTATTTTAGTTGGTAAAATTTTGATCTTTGAAGACAGTTTTAGATATAGAACAGTGTAAGTCAAACTCCACTCTCACTCTTTTTTAAAAAAAATGTTGTCTGAGACAAATAGCTTTAATATTTTCTTGTTTGTTTTAAGCTTTGTGTTTTAAAAATCTTTTGGCTTTTTGGTTTAGACATTAGTTTACTTTTTTTTTTTTTTGGTTATAGTTAGCCATGGTGTGATCTTTAAAACAGCAAGAACATTCTTTCTGGTCTGTACTTTGGTTCTTAATATTTTTCAATAGAAAATTAAAGGCCTAGAAAATGTTGGTTGTCAATAATATTATACTCTTCATGTTGTTCTTTCCTTTTTTCTTTCTGTGTTTCTCTTTTCTTGGTTTTCCACTAAGTAAAAATGTTGAATGCCATCTTGTGTTTTTCAGCAAAGAAAGGAAAAAAAGATTAATTTTTTTAGTTTGTTCTTTGAGGGGTTTTTTTTTTTTTTTTTTTTTTTTTTTTTGTGTGTGTGTGTGTTTCTTGAAATGTGTAATGATGTTGGTGTTGTGTAGCTATTTTGCTCGGACTCTCCAAAAATATGTTGCATCACCTGTGTCGGATCCTTAAAACATACCCTACTTTTGAAGGATCCGACATGCATATGTCGATATCTTTGAAGAGTTCGAGCAACATAGTTGAGTAGTGCAATCTTGTATTAAATGTACTTGTTAATTCTGATTTCAAATTGAGTTTCCATTGAAGCAAATGTAAGCAGCTCACTTCTTTTACATTTTCTTTGTAGTTGCTAAAAAATGGAGTCAAGGGAAGCAATGAATTCTGGAGTTACAGTGATAGCTCCAGAAGCTCCATCAAACTATCATATGGCATCAAGAACGGAATCTACTCCTTTATCACCTGGAACAACGTCCATGATTACATCTCCAGTAGCTACTGGCATTCCAATCAGTTCAGAGAAGAAGAAAAGGGGACGTCCTAGGAAGTATGGGCCTGATGGGGCAGTTGCAAGGACACTTTCACCTATGCCTATTTCGGCGTCAGCGCCACCAACCTCCGGCAGCTTCTTGTCTGAGAAAGTGAGTGTTGCCCGTCCAGCATCCGAGAAGAAGCCTAGGAACAAAGTGGGGGCAGAGAATTTAGGTAATGTAGTAGTTATATGCCTTTGAATCTAGTGTGTAGTACTCGCGCTGTTTCGATTTGTTTGTCTGGTTTATGTTGAATGTACTAAAATGTCGTTTAATTTGATCTTCAATATGTCATTTGGAAAGTTGGTAAACAGACTTGTTTTTGAAATGGGCTAAAAAGGAAAGTAAGTCAAACGAATTGAGACGGAGGGAGTATGTGTTTTTAGTAGGGACCTGAAATGTTGGAACCTTGGATTGATATGAGCAGATGGAGCATTAATTGGGGTTTTACATGTATGAAGTTAATACAATTGCTTATGGAGACCAGGGGCTTGAATTTGTCCATTTGGCAAGTTAGTGGTTAATTATTGTAGTTCCTGGGGGGACCATATATGTTCGATCATGATGTTAGCTGATATAACTGTAGTTTTATCTTCTTTCTTTCTTTCTTTCATATTCGTCTTTTTTCCTGGCTTGATCTACATTTTTCCAAATGAAGATATGACACTTTGCTTCGATAAACTGCTAGTGATTGGTTTAGCATTAGATCATCTGGAGGACATGATTTTGATGTGCCTTTTGCAACAAAATAATCTGTGGTAGAAATGCATGATCTAGATGCTTAAATATTTACTTGTTCTTGGTGCAAAGGGAAAAAAATATAATCCTTGTTTTTTGATTTACGTGACCGGCCTTTCAGAGGTAATCTCAGGTTAATAGGAAACATCAAAAAGTTGATTTTCCTGCGTTTTGTTTTGGTTGCATGTATTAAGTGTGAATCTTGGCAGCAGAACTGAAGTAACCTTGTTGAATCAAGATTACTTTGGACGCCAATTGTTTCTTTTCTCTATTGATTATTTTTCCTATAGTTATATGCTTCAAATAGCAATGCAATTTCCGCAACTAATCACCTAGATGCCATCTTGTAGGTGAATGGATTTCATGTTCCACAGGTGGCAACTTTTTGCCGCACATGATAACAGTTGAAGCTGGTGAGGTATGCTTAATTGACAAAGCATTGGTTTTTAACATATGGAAAAGCTCTATTTTGTCTTTCCTTGTGGAATTGCTGCTTTTTCTACTCTTTCTTTACTGGTGAATTATTTTCATTTCTTTTGGGGGTGGGATACTGCTTGAGACTTGGGTTATGTAACGTCCGGATTCTCTTGGAAGTCATAACTAGCAAAGGTAATTTCAACTTCCTTCTCTGAAAAGAGAGGAATGGGCGATCTTGGAAGGTTTAGTAACATGTTGTGATACTCTAGTTATTGTCTTTACATGTCAAACCAATGTTGAGTATCAAAAGGGACTATTTGAATTATCATTGAGAAATTCAATGATGAACTGCACAGAATTGACCACTTGTCCTACCAATAACCGATGCCTGGCGAGTACAGATATCAGTTAGTCCATAATATTCTTTAGGTCTCTATATAAGTTTGAAGAAAAAGCTGTTGTAAAATTTTTCTTTGTTGATTCGTAGAAAAATGCAAACATTCAAATGCAAAGACAAAATCTTTACCAACTTACCCTAGTAATCCTGCTGTGTCAGTTTAGATGATTATCTGTATCTAGTCAAAAGAAATTTGTCATGTATTGATATAGAATGTGTAAGAAATATCTCTAAGATAATGGGTGAAAGGGGTGAAAAATGGACTGGTTGTTAATAAAACTATTGGGCAAAGGTTAAAAATAATGTGAACAAGCCTTGGTTTATATTAATATCAGTTTTTGGTTATCAAAGAGTTGACTGCTCAAGGAAAGAGGGATCAAGTAAATTTGCTTAGACAAAGATAAAGGGATCCAGGGTACCTGAATGTAGTAATAATTCAGGAATTGCCTGCCCTCTAGCCTCAATTTAAATTGAGCAACCAACTGTTCTGGTGTTTTAACAAATCACAGCTGCCGGCACAAGGCAATGGCTTACTCGTGAAACTTTTACTTTTACTCAAAAAAGAATTTAATCATCTAAATTGAGCAACCAACGGGACTAGTTGTATGTATTCTAATCTAAGAGATTTCATACTACTGAGTGTTGTACTGATTGTCCTCCTAGTGCCACAATGGCATTAGCAGTTCTGCTTCTGTAACTACCATTTGTATTCAGCTGTATGATCGGTGATTTTTGCGGGGAGTGGTACCCACGACTAGCATAATATAGGTGTTTGTTGTTCAACAAGATATTTAAGCGCTTGCAGATGATGTGAATTTTCAAACTGGATATGGTTGTTCATGCTTCAGCCAGCCTTGTTTGAAAAAGGTTTTAGAAGCTCTTTCCCCGAGGATGTGAGATATATAGGTGTAGGATTAGATCTCAAATGATAAAGTTGTTGCAAATACCATTTGAGAATAGCTAGATGAAAAAAATGCCATGTAAGAATAAGGTCATATGCACATAGAGTTGTTTTTGTTGGTGTGAGAAGAAAATTGGCCGTATAGATTGCAAATTTCCATATGCACTAAATAACTCCACAAAAGTTTTTAAAAAGATCACATGTGGCTTCTATTGTCTTACGAACTTAGTTGCTTAGTGTCATTGTATGCTCTAGCTACTTTAGCTTTGCTGCCAATAATAATTCATATATTTTTGGAAATTTGATATTAAGGTGTAATCCTTTTCATTTCCAAGTCAGCGATTCTACATAGTTATAGTTGGTCGTATCTTCTTCAAGAACTTCTACAATTGGAGCAAGCGTCTTGCCAGTTATAACTAACCAGTTTCTGCACTCCTTTGGGCGTAATATATTCTAAGCACATATACATCCTGCTTTATGCATTAACCTTTTCCGTGCAACTACAGTTGTCTTTTCTAACTAAAATTTCTAACCAGTACTTATTAACACCACCCAACTTCTTCTCAATAGTTTTTTATCTGTTACTTCTCCAGATCAGAAAAGTATTTACTCTTTTTTCGGTTGTTTAGGATGTTACCATGAAGATAATCTCATTTTCTCAACAAGGACCTCGAGCTATTTGCATTATTTCTGCTGTTGGTTTGATATCAAATGTCACTCTACGCCAGCCAAATTCATCAGGGGGAACTTTAACTTATGAGGTTGGTCATTTATGTGTTCAGCATTCAACGGCTTTCTGCTTTGCATCACATCATGGTGGTTATTAGTTTCATTTTTCAATGGTCCACCCTTTCTTTGAACCTTGTCAATGATCAAACTTAAAGATATGCAACTGAGGGTCATGAATTATTCACAAGTGTGATAATGGTTGTGCTAAAGTTGCCTCACAAGTATTTCAGTTTATTCAAGTTTCATAAGAAATATGTTTGAAGTTGAAAGAAGAGGCAATCAATTGGGTGAAAAGAAAGGGAACTAATAGAAAGTTCCTCTTGCAATATTGTCGTGTAGGGTCGATTTGAAATCCTTTCTTTGTCTGGATCCTTTACTCCAACAGAGTTTGGGGGTTCTCGTACTAGCAGAACCGGAGGAATGAGCATTTCTTTGGCAAGTCCTGATGGTCGTGTTGTCGGAGGTACACTTGCAGGACTGTTAATAGCTGCTAGTCCCGTCCAGGTATATTGTTTTCTACTGCAAGAAATCTAATATCCGGCATAACATTTTGCACAATAAAATTTCCTATTTATTCTGTTGTTAGTCAGTAGTACTAGAGATTGAGAGTGATCAAATCTTGTGCTCATTCTATATGCAGGTTGTAGTGGGCAGTTTTCTACCAAGCAACTACCAAGAGGCCAAGCCAAAGAAACAGAAAGCAGAACCCAAAGCAATAGCTTATGCAACGGTTTCTCCTGCTGCTCCCCATAGCTCAAATGCACACACGGTAAATGTTCCTGGAGCTGGAACTCAAAATGTTATATCATCTTCCATTCAACCTAATCACTGGACCACTATGCAATCTGTTCAAGATTCAAGAAAGTCTGCTACAGATATTAACATATCATTGCAGGGAGAGTAATCCAATTCCTTGCGTGAAATTCATTCCCAGATTCTGAAGCTCTTCACACGCGGTACCTGAATAGTATAACTTGTCTGATCGTTAATAACTTACCTGTTGTAGTTGCAGATTCTTAGTTGTAGGGAACTTCGAGTGCTTTACATTTAACACTTTCGGTTAAAAGTTGGAGGTTCGTAGTTACACCCACATTGTGACTCTTTTGGCTAGTTCAGAAAAATCTTGTATCACAAATCCTGTAGCTATTATTGTTCTCTAATATTTTTTCTTTTGGTACGTTCGAATAAATTTCTTAATATCGTTCATAAGCTACATGGTTTAATTCTGCTAAGAGAATAAACTCCATATCCTTTTAACTTTATGCTGCATGTTTATGCCATTCGTTCGCAAGAAAATATGCACAGTTGTTTGCCTCCCTATCAACAATCTTCAATAATTGCTCCACGAGGTGACATTATGAATCCTCTTCAATAATTTTGACAGCAAGCTGTCCGTCTCCACTTTTAATATTATGCTAAAACGGGAATGTGTATGAGCTATTAGAAAGGTCTCACAAAGTAATAAAAGGGCAGTCCGCTTCTACTATACGCAGAGGTCGGAGAAGGATCCCACCACAAGGATGTATTGTGCGCAGCCTTTTCTTGCATTTCTGCAAGAGGCTGTTTCCAAGGCTCCGTGACCTCCTGATCACATGACAAAAACTTGACCAGTTACAACGTAAAGGTCAAATTGAAGCTTGAGGTCAAGGTTGAGCTCATTTAAATTGTCAAGCCAAAGTTTCTATCAAGCTTATATGACTTGAGGTTGAACTTGTTTAAGATTTCAAGAACATTATCAACCGGTAGTTTCCTTCTATTTGTAGAAGTGTTGGTGGGAAAAAAGAAATTAAGCAGAAATATAATAGTGGCAGCGAATGAAGATGGTAATTGACAGTATATCTAGTATCAATAATAGTATCTTAAAAATCTACTGTCAATATGTTTTCCCTAGTTGAGGACAACCAATCCTTTCCTTAAAGAGGATTAACATCATTCTCAGCAAAAATGGCATCATTACTGAGAAAACCCACACAAAGCATCTCACTTTCCATCAATTCATAGAACCTGAGACGAAGTAGAAAAAAAAAAAAAAAGTTTAGAAGATAATTCTAGGTTAGCATTACAAGCTTAACTAGTACTCCACTAAATCCTAAACAGATATGCTTTTCTCCCATCTGCGGAAGTAATCCACCACTAAGCCACTAAATGTTATGATTGGAGTGTAAAAAACATCAGAGGAAGGATGAAAAAAGCTCTTTTGCCTATAAATGATGTTAATTTATTTAGAAAAGTGTTCCACCAGGACCATCACTTGTTGCATAATGACACACATGAAAGCTTGAAACTTGCAGAACAAAAGTACAACAATCTAGGCCATAACTTATAGCTCACCCATCATAACGGGCAGTCTAGTGCACTAAACCTCACCCATCATTAGTTAAATAAGAAAAAGGAAATAGGCATCTGCAACAGTACATTTCGCATAAAACATCATTATATGATTTAATAGCATCCCCATTCTCAAAAAAAAAAAAAAATAGATTAAATAACCATCCCTTAAGTGGATTATAGCATGCTTAACAATAGTTGGAAACTTTACACCACAGAAAGGGGGAAAAAAGGTAGCTGAAGGGACAAGTGAAGCCACCATTACATTTTGATATTGGGAGGTGTAAATGAGAGTCTGAAGAACTGAAAGTGTTCTGGTATGAAGAGGCAACTATATTGCATCTTTTGCACAGTAAAAAGTTAAATCTAAAATGAACTAGTATAGAAAGCAAAATACTACTTGTTGAAGATATTACATCTTCAAACAGGAAACTCAAAAAGAAATCAAGAAAACTTTAAGAGCAATAGCTCTTGTGAGAGCCAATACTGGTTATATGAAGAGAAAAATCGACATGTTGGACAGGTTGAAGGAAACGCACCAAGTTAACACCCTCCATCTTTTTCTTATGCAAGTGTCATACAACAGAGAGAGAAACTGGGGAACCTTGGTGAGATCAGCAATTCCTCATTCTTCATTCCGCTACAATGCTCCAGATCATACTAGAATCACATACAACATTAGACAAACAGATAAGAAAAAATAGGTTTACAAGTACCTAAAAAAATAGAGAAGGAAAAGGCATAGAACAGGAACACTCGTCATTGACACCATACCAGATTATAGAAAATACAAGAAGTATCCCAAGGTATCCAAGCTTATATAACCGAATCTTCTTTTCCCATGGTAGCTGGTTGAAAATCTCAGTTACATCTAGCAAGTGGCGACGACCAGTATATCTAATCAGAAGGTAAACATCTGTTGTCAGACCATTTTGTGAGGCCAGTGACAGGAAACAGCGGGAAGGGGTTAACAGTGCTACATAATTTATTAAAAGACTTACACTTTGACATCATAATATAAGTATGGGAGACAGGCCAGACACATTAACCAATGCCCCATCACAAGATGCAGGAAACATAGTGCTCCTTGAAGAACAAATTCTGGAACCACAATTATGTTAATCTCGGCTGCTGAATCATAAGGGTTGACATAATCACTTTCAAGGTCTGCCAAGCACATGACCTGCAGTAAATAAACCCAAATGCAATATTTACTGACCCTAAAAATATAAATATAAAAGAACAATAGAAAGGAGAGCATTGTATAGAAAAATGTGAGCAGCTAATGATTAAAGGTTAACAACATTGTGCTCGAGAACTTTGACCAGTAAATTCAACACTAGATATTTGCCACATATGAATTTCCAGGTCAATTCTTGCAAGAAGATAATCCAAGAAGAGCTAACAATAGTAACTTACCCCATCATCACCCATGAAAAGAAAGAAAGAAAAATCAGGAAAACAAACAATCAAGTCAAACTGTTCATTGATTGATATGTGTTGTTAAGCTTCTGATGTTAACCTCTCTTCAACGAATTACAGTCTTGAGGGCATTTCTGTTTATTTATTCGACCAAGTCTTAATGTGAATTACAGTAAGGGGATCTTTAAATTGAAGTGAGACTAGGCAAAATCAGAATGCTACTTGCATATCTGATAGATATGTTTCCAGTCCAAGTACTATTGACCCGTCTAGCAGAAACTCAGAAATGACTAGTTGTTCATTGATTTTCAGACTAATAAATACTTCTTATTTAATGAAGCAGACTAATATATTGTTTAGGAAGTTCAGAATTCTTTTCCTGATCGTAGAAAGAGAATCAAACATGAAGTATTCAGAAAACACGTCAAAGAATATGGTGGACATTTATGGCAACTGTGTAATACTAGAAATGCCACAAAACTAATCTCCCTTTATGGTGGCAATTTGAACTAATAAGCAATAAAGGTTCAAGTCTTCGTTTCTTTTTGATAACCGTTTGTGCGAGCCAACTAGTTTTCCATCTCGACTAATTTCATGATGTACCTCCCATGCCTCCGCTGGAAATTGAACCTGAGCCTTCATAGTTCTCAACTCATATCATTACTTGGCTGCACCATTTGGTGCCTAAAGGTTTTAAGTCTTATTCCAGAAGAAAAATGAAATTCAATATTGTAAAGAATGGATCTTCGACCTAACTCAACCCCAAAAGTTAGCTTGTCCAAGTCCATATAAGGAGACCAACTACCCATTCCTTTTCCGATGTGAGACTTGTTAACACAATAGATGCTCCCACGAAGACGAAGATCATTGAACTCTTTCGACGACAATGAATATTGTGACCACATCCCAGAGACTATTCAATTGAAAAAATCTAATTTTTAATGCCTTTATTTGGATAGTTAATTATAAAAGCAACTTGAGTAGTCAAGTTTCTCAGCCTTGTCCTTCTAAAAGAAACATTAACCAGCAAAGACAAAGCTGCTACCCTGGCTCTAATATAGTAAATCAAATACTTAATCATAGTAACAAGGGTATTAAAACACATATTTAACAAGGAATTTCATCATTAATGCTTGGAGACAAACACTATAATAAGATAAAATACAGTAAGTAATGATCTATGGCATTAATTAATTAATTAATTATTAAGATTTAGAAAGGTGTATCAAATAGGGAAATAGTAGTATTAATTATTATATAGGTAATAGAAAAAACCTGGTAAAGAACAGCGGCGAGAAGGGCAACGAGACAGAAGAAGGAAAGAAGCCATGAGACTAGATCCCACATGGCCCCTTCTCCACTCCTCCTCCTCTCTTTTCTTCTTTGATTGCTTCTCTTAAATTTAAAAAGAATATATATATAAAATAAAATTATCTTTTGTGCCACAATAATCAATATTAATAAGGTGTAGTGCCTTTGGTACTGTAGAATAACAATATATTACACTAACACCTCTCTTGAAGCGATTGTCTTATCGGAAGATTTCATTATACGTATTGTATAACCGAGGGGTACTCCTCAACTTTTATCCATTTATGTTAGCTCTATATGGTTCTTTCTTTTATTTTATTTTTTAAAATTTCCTTCATAATTATTTTTTTCTTTTGTTTTTTCCTTAATTTATTTGACACTCAATTCCTTTTTTTTTTTTTCCTTTTTCTTTTAAGTATAATTTTACGTGAATATTTATGATTGATGTATCTAGAGTCTTTAATATTGTACTCCTTTTATTTTAATTAAAATTTTTAAATTAAAAATATACTCTTTCTATCTCATATTAGTTGTCCACTTTCTTCATCACATGTCATTACATAATCATAAATAAGAAGTTTAGTTTTACAATTTTTTCATTTCTTTCTTTTTCCTTTTCCTTAATTTATTTGACACTCAATTTTTTTCTTTTTTGAAAAAAAAAAATCTTTTTCTTTTAAGTATATTTTTACATTAATATTTATGATTGATGTATCTAGAGTCTTTAATATTGTACTCCTTCCATTTTAATTAAAGTTTTTAAATTAAAAATATGCTCTTTCTATCCCATATTAGTTGTCCATTTTCTTCATTATATGTCATTACATAATCATAAATAAGAAGAGTAGTTTTACAAAATTTTTCATTTCTTTCTTTTTCCTTTTCCTTAATTTATTTAACACTCAATTTTTTTCTTTTAAAAAAAAAAAACTTTTTCTTTTAAGTATATTTTTACTTGAATATTTATGATTGATGTATCTTGAGTCTTTAATATTGTACTCCTTCCATTTTAATTAAAGTTTTTAAATTAAAAATATGTTCTTTCTATCCCATATTAGTTGTCCACTTTCTTCATCACATGCGATTACATAATCATAAATAAGAAGAGTAGTTTTACAATTTTTTTATAAAAAATTATAAATATGCATACACTTCAAAAAGAATTTCAATTGTAAGAGTAAAATAGAAAAATTCAATTAATTCTATTTTGTTTTGAAAATTGACAAATAATGTTCGCTATTATTGTTGATAATGTGGACAATTAATATGAGATGACTGGAGTTTTAAAATCTTGTGGGCTTGGACTTGTCATGTAGAATGTTAAAATTGAAAAACTAACAAAATATAGAAAAAATCATTTTTGAGACATACTAAAAATGAAGTAAGACATTTAAATTGAGATGAACGAATAGTAAATTTTTATGAATCTTTGTAACTCTTTACTTTTTCTGATCTATATTATATTTCATTTTTAACGTTTATACTTAAATTATAATGAATATATTTTATATAATGATGATGGTCTTAATAATTTTCTTAAAATGAAAATTAAGACAACTAAATTTTTACATAACCAAAAACTTATAATAAATTGGTACTATTTAATTAAGGTAACATAATGAAGATTATTTATTATTTATGGAGGAAAATAATTTTGCAAGGAATGTCAAAACTAAAAATACTATAACTATGAATAAAAAGCCAGTTAAATTACTCTTTATATTTTTTTATTGAAAAATTTGGGCAAAATTAGTAATAATGAAAATTTATGAACAATTCATTTTGACGTGTCATTAGGTTTTATTAATTATACAGTAAAAGAATATAATATAAATAATTTTTTTAATTAAAGCAACTTTATTTTTATATTTAGAGTTTGGGCCCGGACTTAGCACGGGCTACGGATAACTAGTTTCCATACACTTTAAAAAGAATTTTAATTGTAAGAGTAAAATAGAAAAATTCAATTAATTCAATTTTGTTTTAAAAATTGACAAATAACGTTGGCTATTATTGTTGATAATGTGGACAATTAATATGAGATGAATGGAGTTTTAAAATCTTGTGGTCTTGGACTTGTCATGTAGAATGTTAAAATTGAAAAATTTACAAAATATAGAAAAAATCTTTTTTGAGACATACTAAAAATGAAGTGAGACAATTAAATTGAGATGAACGAATAGTAAATTTTTATGAATCTTTGTAACTCTTTACTTTCTCTGATCTATATTATATTTCATTTTTAACGTTTATACTTAAATTATAATGAATATGTTTTATATAATGATCATGGTCTTAATAATTTTCTTAAAATGAAAATTAAGACAACTGAATTTTTACATAACCAAAAACTTATAATAAATTGATACTATTTAACTAAGGTAACGTAATGGAGATTATTTATTATTTATGGAGGAAAATAATTTTGCAAGGAGTGTCATAACTAAAAATACTATAACTATGAATAAAGAAGCCAATTAAATTATTCTTTATATTTTTTTATTGAAATTTTTTGGCAAATTTGGTAATAATAAAAATTTATGAACAATTCATTTTGACGTGTCATTAGATTTTATTAATTATACAGTAAAAGAATATAATATAAAAAAAAATTTAATTAAAGCATTATTATTTTATATTTAGAGTTTGAGACAGGACTTAGCACGGGCTATGGATAACTAGTTTCCATACACTTCAAAAAGACTTTCAATTGTAAGAGTAAAATAGAAAAATTCAATTAATTCTATTTTGTTTTGAAAATTGACAAATAACTTTGGTTATTATTGTTGATAATGTGGACAATTAATATGAGATGAATGGAGTTTTAAAATCTTGTGGTCTTGGACTTGTCATGTAGAGTTTTAAAATTGAAAAACTTACAAAATATAGAAAAAATCTTTTTTGAGACATACCAAAAATGAAGTAAGACATTTAAATTGAGATGAACGAATAGTAAATTTTTATGAATCTTTGTAACTCTTTACTTTCTCTGATCTATATTATATTTCATTTTTACCGTTTATACTTAAATTATAATGAATATGTTTTATACAATGATGATGGTCTTAATAATTTTCTTAAAATGAAAATTAAGACAACTGAATTTTTACATAACCAAAAACTTATAATAAATTGGTACTATTTAATTAAGGTAACGTAATGATTATTATTTATTATTTATGGAGGAAAATAATTTTGTAAGGAGTGTCAAAACTAAAAATACTATAACTATGAATAAAGAAGCCAATTAAATTACTCTTTATATTTTTTTAATGAATTTTTTTGACAAATTTAGTAATAATGAAAATTTATGAACAATTCATTTTGACGTGTCATTAGGTTTTATTAATTATACAGTAAAAGAATATAATATAAATAATTTTTTAATTAAAGCATTATTATTTTTATATTTAAAGTTTGGGCCCGAACTTAGCACGAGCTACGGATAACTAGTTTCTACTTTCTACTATAAGAGAGCCTGAATATAAAAAAGATAAATATAGGTAATTGTTTTCCTCATACAGTTATAAAATAGATGATGTGTGTCATTTAAATAAAAAAATTTCTTTAAATTTTACCTTAATACTTGAAATTTATTACTATGTGCATGACTTTATCATAAATACTTTGGTATTTTATTTTGTACCTAATATATTTCTTACAAAATATTATAACATATATTTGAATATATTGTACTAGAAAGGTAATTTTACAAAAAAAGTATATTGTGATAATATATATATTATTATTATTATTATAGGCAGAATATTATTATAAAGAAGTAAAATATAATATGAAAAATTAATTTGGAAGAAAATCAGATTGTTATAGTGAAATATTGTTATAATAAGGTGAAGTTATAAAGTTTTTTGTTGTAGTATGTACTAGCACTATTTGTACACTCAGGAACCCTTTAAATTTAAAATTGTATGTTTAATAAACTGTATGATATTATTAAATATCATTTGTTTCTGATATTTTTTTTTAATTATACAATGGATAGTATTAACTCTCAATTGTACTATGTGTGTTAAAATTAAGAAATATATATATGTCTATGTTTAAAAGACTATACAATATTTATTTATTTAAGTAATGTATCTGCCTGACACGAATTCAAATTAGCTAACCGAATAATGCCCTTCTGGACAATCAAGTTGCAGACGTCTCTTATTTGCCGGTCTGGCTACTCTTTTAATAGCTTAATTAGATAATTCGTAATATTGACACAAACGGACATTTAAACTTTGCATTAATTGGCAAGTAAAAAATGTGACTTTGAAAATATGCATATCTAGATACCTTAACTAGACTTCAGTATTTTAGTTGAATACTCCGATTTAAAGAAATACAAAACAATCACCTACACACTTTCAAAATTTATGTGTCACATCAACATTTGGATGTCCAGACATAATGGAAACTAGTTGAAGTATTTAATTGCAAGTTGAAACTATTAAGCATAATTATTTTATATTATCACTAGTTGAATAATTTACTGTATAGTTATTGTTTGTTTGTATTTGTAGAAGACTCCTCCTATTGTATGAGTCTATTGTTGTATATCTGTTCCTTAAGTTTAGCCGTAGGTGGTTGTTATTTATTTTATTTAAAGTCCGGATGCTGAAGGAATAAAGATCATTTTTTGATTATCTCTCTTTATCTGATTTTATACGGTATCAGAGCCTTTAGCCTCTTACGTGTTAGATCCTCTTTCTCTCCTCACCTATGGTTACACCTCACGTAACAATCCCTCCAGTTATTATCAACTCTGGTGATGCTACTGCTACCAACAACAGTGCTTCTGCTACTTCACCTATTCTTCATGTAGTACAATTCAATCCCGCATCTCAATTACCTATCAAATTGCAAGGTAATTTCAACTTCTCGACTTGGAAAGCACAACTTCTGATTCTACTCAATGGCCATTAGCTCATGGGATATCTTAACGAATCAAAATCGTCACCACCAATGACTGTTACTCAAGATAACCTTATGATGCCAAATCCTAGCTATCAAATATGGTGCTCTCAGGACCAACTGATCCAGCAAGCAATGATGGCATTTGTCGATCCCACCATTGCACATACTATTGCCACATATCCATCTGCTAAGACAGCCTGGAACTTCTTCACACGACTTATGCAAATAAGAGCCACACTCACATTTTTAGTTGCGTGACCAATTGCAAAATATCAAGAAAGCCTCTAAATCTGTTGCAGAATACTTACAAGAGGTTCGATCTCTTTCTGATGCTCTCTAATTTGCTGAATCACCAGTAACAGATGATGAACTTATTGTCAAGATTCTAAGCGGTCTGGGCCCGGAGTATCATGAAATCTCCGCCGCAATAAGAGCAAGAGACTCTTCATTGAGTTTTGAAGAATTGTTTCACAAGCTCATAGATCATGAGCTTTTCCTCAAACACCAAGATCTCGAGAAGTCATCTTCCACTAGCACAGCTGTTGTATCACAAAAGACAAACATGTCATACCAGTCTAATAGGAACAATCGCCACTTCAACAATCAACAGTGGAACCAATCTGGTCCTCGACAGTCCAGCTTACACAATCAACACTGGAATCAATCTACTCCTCGATAATCCAGCTCCAACAATCAGCAGAATTGGAGATCAAATTCAAGACGATCTGTTCGATGCCAATTGTGCCAAAAATTTGGTCACACTGCAGATGTATGTCGTTTCAAATCGCACAATTATTTTGAATCTAAGGCCAACTTTGCCTCTAGTTTGCAGTCAGCAGAAAACTCTTGGATTCTGGATTCTGGTGCGAGTCATTATGTCACGGCTGACCCTTACAATCTTGAAGAGTATACAGGCAATGAGGGAATATCCATGGGTGACGTTAAAACCATTTCTATTACTCATACTGGTTCAGCTCAGATACAAACATTTAATTCTGCTTCCAGGCTTTCTAACACTCTATGTGCTCCATCAATTAAAAAAAAATCCTATTTCTATAGCTTAATTTTGTCAAGACAATCTAACATCTGTTGATTTTTTTCCTTTTACTTTTCTTGTGAAGGACTTGTATACTCAAAAGCTGTTGGTACAAGGAAGGAATAAGAATGGACTCTATGAGTGGCCACAACATCCACCCAGACCACCAACATCCATCAATCTTGCATATACAAAAGTTCCTTTCCAGCTATGGCATTATTGCTTGGGTCATCCTCATTCGACGATTTTAAATTTTATTTTGAAGAAGTTTTCTTTACTTATTACTATTAAAGAAAAAATTGAATTTTGTAATACTTGTTCCTCTAATAAAGCACATTGTTTTTCATTTGAGCAATTCACTTTATCCAGTAATGATCCTCTTCAGGTTATCTTTAACGATTTATGGGGATCATCGCCCGTTTTATCAATAGATAAAAAGTTATATTACTGTATTTTTGTTGATCACTACACCAAGTATACTTGGTTGTATACTATTAAAAATAAAAGTGAAGTCGCCTTTTTGATCCAAAATTTTCATCCTTTAGTAGAGAATGTTTTCCAAACAAAAATTAAATCTCTTTATTCGGATGGAGGAGGTGGATACAAAAGTCTTCAGTCCTATCTTCAACAAAATGACATTGAACATTTAGTTTCACCTCCCTACATGCCACAACGCGTTGCCATAGCTGAACGTCGTCATCGTCATATTGTTGAAACAATCAAAACCTTTCTCTATGAAGCATCCCTACCACCAGAACTATGGTCCTTTGCCTTCCATCATGCTGTTTATCTCATTAATCGACTACCCACACCCATCTTAAATAACGAATCACCCTACCAAAAATTATTTGGTAAACCACCTAACTATGCCAATTTAAAAAATTTTTACTGTCTTTGTTATCCATGACTTAAACCCTACACCAAAAATAAGTTGGATCCTAAGTCCGTGTATTTAGGCGTTTCTCAGAGCCATCATGCACACCTCTGCTTTGATCCAGTACAGTAAAAAATATTCATCAATCGTGATGTTCTTTTTTATAAAAAAAATTTCCTTTTAAAACAATGTTTCTATATATAAGGAAAAACTTTTCTCAACTCACCTGGGAAGACGTTAACTCCAAAGAGAAAACTCTGAAGTCAGCTACCATTCCAACACCCTCTACTGATATACCCCCACCAATACCACTGTCCTTAGAATCACAAAATACTAGCTCCTTCAATTCTTGCCAAGTACCAGCGGCCACTACAGCTATTTCAGGTAATTCTACACTATCTTCTACTTCTTCCCAGCATGACAAAATCTCAAACACACAACCTGTACCTTTGATAACATACCAACGACGTAAATCTAACACTAACACTCCACAACAAAGCTCGAATGCTCCATCTCCAACCACTTCTTCACTTCCTGGCAGCGGAAGTCCCAGCCCCGAACAACCCCACATGCCAATTCCAGACTGTAGTAAACTGAATGACCACTAGGTCCCAGAATAATATTGCCAAGCCCAACAGATAATTCAGTTTTCTAACTCATTTCATTATTACACCAACAACCTTCAAACAAGCCAACATCCACAAAGAGTAGAGACAAGTTATGCAAGCAAAATATAATGCTTTAATGAAGAATCAAACTTGGGAATTGGTACCACGAGACTCAATGAAGAATGTTGTGGACTGCAAATAGCTGTATCGCATTAAAAGAAAAGCGGACGGTTCTATAGATCATACAAAGCTCGTCTTGTTGCAAAGGGGTTCACACAATGCCATGGCTTGGATTTTCATGAAACCTTCAGTCCAGTTATTAAGCCAACAACAGTGTGACTTGTATTATCTATAGCAGTGCAGCACAATTGGTCGATTCACCAACTTTACGTCAACAATGCTTTCCTACGGGGCCAGTTGACTGAAGAGGTTTTTATGTCTCAACCTTAAGGATTTATCAATTCCCGATTTCCTTCTCATGTTTGTAGATTAAAAAAAAGCCATATATGGTCTTAAACAGGTCCCTCGGGCTTGGTATACTGCACTGCATAATCATCTACAGAAAATGGTATTTATTAAATCTGAATCCAACACCTCTTTTTTATTTTGAAGAATCTGGCTGCTACTGTTTATGTGCTCGTTTATGTTGATGACATTTTGATCACGGGAAGTCATCCCAGCTTGATTAAACATGTTATTGAGTCCTTAGGTTCTCGTTTTTCTCTAAAGGGTCTTGGCATTTTAAACTACTTCTTGGGTGTGGAAGCAAAAAAAGCGCCATATGGTCTTATTCTCTCTCAGTCAAAATACATTCTTGACATTTTGTCTGAATTGGATATGCAAAATTATAAAGGAGTTTTGACACCAATGTGCTCTGGTAAACCACCTCGGGCAGTTGATAATTCTCCACCTACGAATGCTACACTCTACAGGCGCACACTTGGTAAGTTGCAATATTTATCATTTACACGGCCTGACATTTCTTATGCTGTCAACAAACTATCACAGTTTATGCATGATCCTACTGGTGAACACTAGAAGGCGGTTAAAAGGATACTACGGTATCTCAAATCCACGGCAACTTCAGGTCTTCATATTCGTTGCAACTCGGATTGCAATCTTTACATGTATGCTGATGCTGATTAGGCTGGAGACCCGAATGACAAAGTATCCACATCAGGCTTTCTTTTCTTTGGGCGCAATCTTGTCAGTTGGTCGTAAAAAAAGCAACAAGTCGTAGCTCGCTCATTTACTGAAGCAGAGTACAAATCAGTTGCAAATGCTCTTGCAGAACTCACTTGGGTGCGCAACTTGCTCAATGAATTGTGTATCAGCATTCCAAATACACCCACAATCTTCTATGACAATGTCGGTGTCACTTATCTCTGTCATAATCCAATGTTCCATGGCCGTATGAAATATATTGTTGTCGACTTTTGTTATGTTAGGAACCAAGTTCAAGCGCGTCGGGTTCTTGTCAAACACACGTATGCTTGTGATCAACATTCTGATACACTTACCAAGCCATTGCCAGAACCAGCCTTTGCAAACTGTCGTTCTAAGTTAGGCGTTGTTGCACCACACCTAACTTGAGGAGGTGTATTAAGCATAATTATTTTATATTATCAGTATTTGAATAATTTACTGTATAGTTACTATCTGTTTGTATTTGTAGAAGACTCCTATTGTAGGAGTGTATTGTTGTATATTTGTTCCTTAAGTTTAGCTGTAGGTGGTTGTTATTTATTGTATTTAAAGTCCGGATGCTGAAGGAATAAAGATCATCTTTTGACTATCTCTCTTTATCTGATTTTATAGAGGCCAAGTCGAGGTGTTTAGAAGTGCAGTCTCAAAGTCGGAGTGTTTAGTTGAGGGCTGAGATCAAATTTGAATGTCTGCTTATGCCAACTTTCCTTCATCATGATATAAGATTCTCAGTTTTCATTTAAGAGTCAACTTCCTATCTTGATTTTAAGCATCAATATCTTTTGTGCAACCTCTTAAGTTTATATTTGAATGTGTCAGTTTTGCATGTCAAAGCCAAGAAAGGGGCAGTTCCAGATGAAAGTAACTCTGTGCTTGCATCTTCTAATGGTTGTTATATACTAGTACAAAAATATAACCTATCACTTTCGGTTCATTCATCAATCTAATCTCGTGTTTGCATGCTGGGAAGTTAAGCAATGGGCAGACGCAAGCTATTTTGATGAAATGAAAATAGATATACAACCAAGAAAATCACCCACCATTTGATCGAGTATGTGTGCCCATGAAAGTCTGCAGCTTGTTCTTTTGGTACAGTGCAGTGTCTCAACATTATATATTTTACGCGTTGTTGAAGCTGTAAAGGGCGTTCAGTAAAATTTCAAATGCTAACATGTTGCCCAGAAATAATACTGTTGTTTTTTCATCATTCTATTAAGCTTTTCAAATAAAAAAAGGCTCAGTATATGAGTCATCTGTATTCATAATGCTAACAAGTAAAGAATAATTGTTCCTTTTGAAGATGACATCGTTCAGACTGTATCTTCTGATGCCCATCCCTTCTTCTCTAATTGCATTCTCAGCGCCTGTTTTATATGACCGAATTAGCCAATGACTTAAACGAAAGAACAAGAACAATAAAAGGCGTTTAGTACTATGTATAGTCATACCTTGATTCTCTTTCTATTAGCATCAAAGTCATAATTCCCCAAGCGAGATGCTGCTCTATACTGTACAATTGTTTTCTTGCCTGGTGGGAACCAGAACTCGACATCATCTACTAACTGTAGTAACATGTACTTAGTCATTAGTGGCTGAGGAGAATGATGTGTGTAACTGAGAAATTCAAACTTTGGAACACTTTTTGGACTTACCCCCAAGATAGGACTTTCATATTCCACACGCACATAATCGGCTGTCTTCTCCACTATTTTGGGAGAGGATTTGTCTGGTTTTGTTGATTTGACCTTCAAAATGATTCAGATCAATAGGTTGTTGATAAGGCAAAATATATTGTTCAACTATTTCTTATGAAGAGAAACAGGTTTTTAGACCGTTTACCACTTGAAGTAGCTCCGCCATTGCCTTTTCTCTGCTGATATTACCACGTTTCCCTTCAGGGTTGTAGTTCCTGGGAATCAAAGCACCAAAAATGTTAACATCTCTGTACGGTGTCCCAATGATAATGACTAATCTTGTCCGGGTTGCATAATGCATACTGATCTATTCTTAAAGAACAGTACATCGAGATGCGTATATAGAAGTTCAAACCACGGTTATTAAAAATAAAAGATGCTTATATTGAAGAGCATACTGATTCTTGGACACAAGAGAATCTAAAAGATCCATTTCATCTTGAAAATTATCTTTTACGTGTAATTTTGATGGTCTAGATGGAGTGCATCTGGAGACAAACATCAACAAAGAGAACGGATGAGAGTCAAAGCTACAGGCAAGCGACTGAGCGACCAAGAAGTCGACCATCAACCGCTGAGAAAAGGCGGAGAATTTTTCAATTCAAGAGAAGAAACACACTGCCCAATACATTTATTCAATACAACAGGCATTCCAAGTCGTAAAAGGCAATGTGAATTCCTACAACTCCTCTCACTCTCAAGGACGGACTGAACAACAGCTGTTAGGGAAGATCTCTATCTTACCCCGGACCACGTGGGGTCAGACCCCACGAATTAATTCACACAAGATCAGCCGTAGTGATTCTAGTTAAAAGAGAAAAGGTCAAAAGAGGGAGGCTCTTGTGATTCACATGTCAACTAGTAGCTATCATATTAATGTGCACAATTTCCGTGTGCACATAAACATGAAGCATCATCACCACATAGAAAGTGGACCACTTTTCTGTGTATGTGCACTGTTTATCAATGATAGAGATAGAGACCAAACATAAAACATACAGATTACAGAGGGAAGAAGAAAGAAAAGTTACCAAGGAGGTGCATAGTGAGTAGCATCACTGATGTTTTCAGAAGTAGAAATACAATTGTCGGTGGCTGGACAAAGAGCTAGACCAAATGGATTCTTTTGAACACCCAAGTAATTTGGCTTTTTACCACTGCATCACAAAAGCAAGATTCAATCTTTTCTACTCAAATCACCTTCTTCCAAGCTAGCGTTTAACTATAAATTTCGAAAATTTATTTTCAGATATCTGTTTGGCCATAAAATTTAATTAGATTTTCGAGATATGATCTTTAAATATTTTCAAGTTCTCAAAATGAGTTGAGACTAGTTTTTCGGTTTCTAGAACTTTTCACTCAGCAACAACAACAACAACATACCCAGTGTATTCCCACATGGTGGGGTCTGGGGAGGGTAGAATGTACCCAATCCATACCACTATCTCCGAAGAAGTAAAAAGGTTGTTTCTGATAGACCCCCGACGGAACTTTCACTCACAAAACTTAAAAAAAAGTTCCAGTAATATGCATGTCCAAACACAACTCCAAATTCCAAAAGATCGCAACTTCAAAAACTCAAATTTTCATGTTTACAGTTTCAACTTCAAGATCTATGGCCAAACGGGAGCTGAGTTAAACTAATGCCACACAGGCTTTTGGTTGCAGACCTAAAAATTATATCTATACAACCAATATCTTCCTTGTTTGTTCATGTAAAATGAATGTCTCTTCATGTTTTTGGCAAAATCTTGAATTCTAACTTTCCACATGACATGCTTAAGACCACAAAGCTAAAAGACTTTCCACGTGACATGTTTAAGACTACAAAACTAAATGACATTCCACGTGACATGCTTAAGACCATAAAACTAAAAGACATCCCGATACATTTTATATTTGTTTAATTCAAGATCACAAGATTCAAGTCTTTTTAATTTCTTTTAACTCCATATCTAGTTAAAATCAGATAAACAAATTAAAACAGAAAGTACAAAGCAGCAAAGGAATTCCAAATTTTAACCAGTAGTGGACTGCAGGGATTATTGTCAAATCTTGGAAAAAAGATTATCGCTAAAGATTTCAGAAATCAGAACCAAAGATATTACAAAAGAATAAAGAGAGATGCCTGAAGTTGAAGAGGGCTCCAAGGGCTGCAATTTCACTGCTCCTTAGTATTATGTCCCTACATATCCCAATGAGCTACTTTCAGTACTATAGTATTCAAAAATTTCACACACTGCACAAAGGGTTCATGGGGGTGGGGTGGGTGGGTGTAATACCTGCGACCAACTTGCTTGGTGTTTTCATCCTGCTGAGGTTGTTGGTCCATACATGAAACAATGAAAGGGAAGAAAGAAGATTTACTAGTACTGTATCTGAACTTGTTGGGGTAAAAATGGTGGGTACTTGGTGATGCTATTGAAGCCATTCTATTTGTTTTTTTTTTCTTTTTTCCCTTTTAGTCTTGAATCTTGAGATAAAATGGAAAATGGTATCCTATTGTGCTGGAGCCTGAAAGAACGACTATGTTTTTAGAGCATTTGCCAATATATTTATAAGAGTAGCATAAAATACTATTGGAGAAAATTTTGAGGATATTCCTTTAGTTTCCCATAATGACAGGTTTAATTATCACATGAATACCTCGTTTTTTATTTTATGGTATGGAAAGACTTTCTTTTTAGTATTCCAAAACGTTACGTGACTGGAGCCAATTGGAACAAAAGTATTCCGCACATATTTTATTTTAAATAATAATAAATTTTATTATTTTATTTTTTATCCATTTTAATAAAGTTCATTGAGTATACCGATGGATATTGAAATTATAATTATTTATATTTAATATATACCATTAATTGTAAGAGTAAGATTAAAAAAAAAATCATTTTATTCTTATCCGGTAAATGATCAGTAAATATTAGCAAGTATATATTTTTAATAAAATGAATAACCCAAATAGGACGGAGGAAGTACACACTCTCCGGCCTCCGTCCATGTTTACTTCTCTCATCTTTGACTAGACTACAGTGGACGGAGGGAGTGGAAAATTTCTTAGAAAAAAAAATCCCTCTTTGAAGAAGGAACATATCACAATTTTTATTTTTATTTTTTGGTAAGCAGCATAAAATTAATAATTTTGAGATAAAATTTAAATTTAGTTTTATCTCATATTTAATTTGAGGTATTAGTTAGTTGCGAAAGTATTTAATCCACTATTTTTGTGCATATATGGTGGAAAGTTAAATAATTTTATAAAAATATTTTTATTTATCACATCTTGCGTACCAAATTGATCCTGAATGAACAAAAAGAAGTTGTGATTATTCTCTTGTTAATGCATTTTAGAAATAATTTTAAGATTTTTTTTTTTAAAAAAAATACGCCTTCTAGTTCACTTTTAATACTAATAAATTTTTAATAGCTATAGCAAATATTAATCTGATTTTTAAATTTCGTATAGTCAATCAAGTTACACTTTATAAATGAAGAGGAGAATCAATAAATTAGTAGGTGAGCGATACAACAATAGAACCCGTGTAATATTACACGGTCAATTTGAAAGGATAGAATATATGCAATTCCTATATTTATCTTTGAGTGAGGTAGAAAGATTGTTTTGGGGGAAAAGGGTTAAATTTATCCCTTTATTTTGAAAAATTAGCTAAATATATCCTTCGTCATACTTTGTGGTCAAATTTACCTTCGCTGTCATATTTTAGGGCCAAATTTACCCCTCTACTTTGAAAAATTGGCTAAATATACCCTTCGTCATACTTTGAGGTTAAATTTACCCTTGATATCATACTTTGGGGTCAAATTTACCCTTATTGTTAAGAAAGTTTTCATATGTATCCTTTTTTAATAGAAAAACTCAAATTAACGTTAAATACCCATTTTTTAAAAAATAAAATACACCTTAATCTAACCCATCTGATCTGACTCAAACCACAAATAAATACACCTTCTTCAATTTTGTTGGTCAATTTTCAAATGAGATTAAGCCACTAGATATTTATGAGACATAACTCATGAAAAATTGATTTGTATCAGTACAAACACAAAGAAATATATCTCTCTACCAGTTCGTGGATCTGTATTAGTGAAGAGCTCATGAAAAATGACACTTGATGATCTAATGCAATAGATTAGGCCCACTGAATATTTCTCTGGATGATTGAGTTAACAGGTCTCCATACGTGCCAATCCGGCATCTCTTCATTCCCATATCTTTATATGCAATTTAGATCTATACAAAATTTTTATCGTGTCATTTGCTCAGAAAATTTATTCATTGATTATAAAATTTTGATGCACATAGAATTACATACCAAATTTTGAAATTTGAACATAATCGAACAAGAACAAAGTTTGTAATAGACATTTTCTCTAGGTTTTGTTCATTTGTAAACAATCTACCAGTGTTGCAAGTTGAAAGAGAAACATTTTTGTTCGTTGGAAAAATTTGACCAACAGAACTGAGGGAGGGGTATATTTGTTTGTATATTTTTATGAGTCAAATCGGGCAAATTAAATTAGGATGTGATTTATTTTTTAAAAATGGAGAATTTAACGTTGATTTGGGCTATCTGTTAAAAGAAGGTTACAAGTGAAAAATTTGTTAATCACGTGGGTAAATATGACCCCAAAGTTTGAAATTGGGGGTAAATTTGACCTCAAAGTATGATAAAGGATATATTTAGCCAATTTTTCAAAATAGAGGGGTCAATTTGACCCTAAAATATGACAACGAGGGTAAATTTGATCACAAAATATGACGAAGAGTATACTTAGCTATTTTTTCAAAGTAAAGGGACAAATTTGCCCCTTTTCCCTTGTTTTTTTGATAGACTTCCTAGCTTAGGACAAAAACAATATAAGAAAAAAAAAATGTAATGAAAGCACAGGGAATAATTTTAGGTAGTAACAAAATAAAAAATAATAAATAAACAAAACTATCACGAAATAATAATACGATCGATCTATCCGAAATATTAGGCATCACCAAAACTCCAAGAATAACAAACTATAAACGTAGCTCTGCAGCTACTAGTACGAATAACAAGACAAAATACTTCTACCTAATAGCATAGACACGCTTCTTCCTGCTAACCTTCTATTCTAATTTGCGTCCCCACACACCTTCTTACCTAGACGCACATCCTTGTAATTGTATAATGTCATGTCTAATCACCTCGATTCAATATTTATTAGATCTACCTTTACTTTTCTTGAATCCATCCATAGATAATCTATCACAACTCCACACTACTCATCACATACTCGAACCATCTCAACCTCTCGTTTTCCTCATCTCGTCTTCCACTAAAATCATTATATACTCGGTGAGGGATACAAAATGATAATTTCATAACTTATGGGACAAAGCAGAGACTAAACAACAAAAAAGAGGGGCCATGTGTAAATTTCCCCTTTCTACATTTTTCAAATAATTAATTGGGTAGCACTATGTAAAAATTCCACCGCAAGTTTTGAGAAATTGCGAAGTATTCAAGAAAGGGCGCGGGAAGAAGAACCAAACAGCCCCTCTTTATACCACTTTCTCTACTTGCCAAAACCAGGCATAAACGTTACTCAACTCTCTTTTGCCTCTTCAAATGGCCCGTAATAAGGTAAAATTTCACTCTTTAATCTTGTTTTTTTCCGTTAACTTTTTCATATACACTGCTTATTTCATCAATTTCTGCTATTTTTCCTTTTGATTTTTGATAAATGATTAGATTTTTAGGCAACGGGTAAATTTTTTTCATACCCATCACTTATTTCATCAATTTCTGCTATATTTCCGTTTGAATTTTTGATAAAAGAATAGTTTTTTAGGCAAGGGGTAGTTCTTTTTTTAGTTATTTTTTTTCATACCCATTTCTTGTTTCATCAATTTCTGCTATATTTCGTTTGGATTTTTGATAAAGATTAGATATTTAGGCAAGGGGTGATTTATTTACTTATTTATTCATTTATTTACTTTGGAGGGTTTTGGTGTTGTTGAATTTGAACAGGAAGCGCTTGTATTGGTGCTTGATGTTGGTCCTTCTATGCACTCAGTTTTGCCCGAGATTGAAAAAGTTTGCTCATTAATGATACAGAAAAAGGTAGTGTACTGTCACTTTTGGCTTTTTTCTGCTTTCAATTTTTGTTTGGAATTGTTTAATTTCATACATACTCACTCCGTTCCAGAATAGTTGTCACGTTTCACATTTCGAGGGTCAAGTTGACTAATTGTCAAAGCTAAATTAGATTATGTTTATTTAATATTTTAAAATTAAAATTTGAATATTGTAAAACTATACGAAAAGTACTATAAGTTGCAATTTTTTCATATCAATATGTTAAAAAGTGTCTTAAGATGTTGGTTAAAGTTCATATTGTTTGACTCTCAAAAAGAAATTGAGACAAGTATTTTGGAACGGAGGGAGTACTCGATAAGGAAAATGTCATATTTTTCCTATTTTTTGTGTATGTAGCTGGTTTTCAGCAGATATGATGAAGTGGGGTTTGTCTTATTTGGATCTGCGGGTAAGTCTTTTGCATCTTGGCTGCTGATGTATTTGATTTGGATTAAACATTTTCCTACATAAAATATGTTCCACGGAAACTTTTTTATCAGGAATTGATTTTTCTTGATCATTTTCTGGTGTTGGTTGGATATAATTGGCAACAAAGCGCAATTTTATAAGGTGAGGGATTCAACCATAGGGGGTTTTGTGGAGGAGGTTGAGATTCAACTATTGAAAATTTTGTGGTGGAGCAAGTTCATTTTGTCATAAAGTTCTGGTGAAAGGGGAGCTCGTTATTGGTTTACGCGGATTTTTCATATATGCATATTTGGGAAGAGAATTTGTGAGACACAAGTTTAGCCATCTTTTGTGTTTACCTCTTTAAGAGTGAATATTATGAGGTTATTCTTTTGTACTGTCTTTTATATAACGAATTGCTCATATCTTCCACTAGAGGTTGGTTAGCTGACCTAATCACGTGAAATTTTTGTGTCTCTTTTGGTATATTTCTCTTTTTTCTTACATTTATCTTCATTGAAGGTTTGTTTTTTTTAACTTCTACACGACACCTAGTTATTACCTAACTGAAAACACTATGAGCATAATGTTTTGGTGATACTTTTGCGCATTAAAAGTCGACCACAATATCGAAGCGTTAGTTGAAAGAAGTGACATTAAGCAAGAGTTGGATATTAGTAAAGGAAAACAACTTCCACCCACAAGCGAATGAAATCATGTTTTCACTTTTAGTAGAAAATACTTTTCAAAGTTAAGTTAACCAACCTATTTCGTCAATGAAAGCCTTTTTTGTCATACCACGTGTCCTTTGTTCTGGCCTTATTTTTTTTTTTGGATAACCGTGGTGTCTGGGCCTGCTTGTGCGCACCTCTACTAATTCCACAAGATACCTGCCACCTCCCACCAGCAAATTTGTTCTTGCCTTCTTAATAGAGGAGAATGGGTTGTTGGACTGACTTGTCTACATCATATTTGTATGATTACCTGACTCTTTCTGGATTTTGTTGCAGTAAAACTTCTGTTTCTCAGCATTGGTGTTCAAAATGTTATCAGATGACCTATATATGTATTTCTTTTCCTAGATACCAAGAACGAATTGACAGAGGAAGTAGGTGGGTATGAGCACGTGACAGTTCTGCGAAATATCAAGGTTGTAGATGAAGATCTTGTTGATGCTCTGCAAAGCCTTCCACGAGGAAGCGTTCCCGGAGATTGTATCCTCTATAAATACTGGATTGTGATAGTTCGGACTGGTACAGCTGTTAAGCATGTGATCCTTTTTCGAGTCACTGTCTGTGTTCTCTCAGTGTACTATTCCTCCATATTATTTCATATGTTTCACTCTATTATATTTTACATAAAATGTATGCTCGTGCACACAGCTAAAAGTGTTGGTGGTAACTAGAATGAGGCTTCAAAAGGAAACATTTTTATTTAATATCTATTACAGCTACACGAGGATTTCCGTAAATACATTAGGCCGTATAAGGTATAGTTCTATTCTCATTCCATAGGGTGTGTTTATGGCTGTGGAATATGTTTCTGCACGGTTTAGTTCTATTGTAGACTTGTTGCCTGCTCACAGACTCTTTTTGGCACTATCTGTGGCATGTGAATTTGTTGACCTTCCCCAGACCCCACTTTGTGGCCTGTGGGATATATATGTTGGTGTGTTGTTGAATTTGTTGACTTCTTGTCTTGATGTTATTCTTATGTGCTCATTGATGATCTTGAGTTCTTGATTCCCTAACTACCTATAATAGTTCTTGATGCGATTGTTGTTGGAATGGACATGCTGATTAAAAAGTTCGGACAAACCAACAAGGGAAAGAAACGCCTTTGCCTTATTACAAATGCTGTTTCTCCCATCAAAGATCCATTTGAAGGAACAAAGGAAGATCAAGTAAACACCATTGCTACTCAGATGGCAGCACAAAGCATGAAGATGGACTGTATAATTGTTAGAATGAAACAAGATTGGGAAACAAACAGGAGAGTTATGGAAGAAAATGATTTTCTAATGTCCGTATTCTCGAATAAATCTTCCTCAAAAGTAGTATATGTGGAAAGTCCAACTTCTTTGTTAGGTGCACTTAGAACTCGTAATATATTGCCAGTCACGATATACAGAGGTGATTTTGAAATCAGCGCACAATTGAAGATCAAGGTGAGAATTAAGAAAACTTATGCCAATTTTCTCAGTTTTTTTCCAATATAGATTCTGTACCTTTTTCTTCAGATAATGAAATAACTTTTCCTTAGCTTTTTTCTTTTTTCTTCTTTGCTTTTGCTCTATTTACTGAATTATGTCCAAGTGAGACAGACCATTTCTTTTTCCTTTTCTTTCCTTCCTATTATATTTTGGATAGTTTGTTATGGAATTTTTGTCACTCATAAATGTTTTTTAACCTTACTATTCTCGGAAGAAAAAAGAAACTAATAATTGCTTTTTTAATAGGTATGGGTTTACAAGAAAACATCTGAAGAGAAGTTTCCCATCTTGAAAAAGTACTCTGATAAGGCTCATCCCACTGATAAATTTGCCACTCATGAAATCAAGGTTGATTACGAATATCAAAGCATAGAAGACCCTAATAAAGTTGTGCCACCAGACCAGAGAATTAAAGGTTTTCAGTATGGACCTCAAGTTGTTCCTATATCATCTGCTGAGTTGGAGGCTGTAAAGTTCAAACCAGAGAAAAGTGTGAAGCTTCTAGGATTCACAGATGCTACAAATATAATGCGGTATAATTTGTTTCTTGAGTACTGTCTACACAGTTTTTTTTCTGGTTGATATTTGGATAGGAGGGAATGTCTTGTGCTGTTTGTCTTTCCAATCTTCATACAAGAATACTTTGTTTACTCAGGCATTACTACCTGAAAGATGTAAATAGCTTCATAGGCGAACCTGGCAACAAAAAAGCCATCCTTGCACTTTCTGCTTTGGCAAGGACAATGAAGGAAATGAACAAAGTAGCAATTGTCCGATGTGTATGGAGGCAAGGACAGGGTAATGTTGTTGTTGGGGCCCTAACTCCAAATGTCTCTGACAAGGATAATACTGTGAGTATGGTTTAAATTTTCAACTCTTGATTATTCTTCTCTTAGATTGTTGACATTCTCTTTGACCACTGCTTGCAGCCTGATTCATTTTACTTCAATGTTCTTCCCTTTGCTGAGGATGTTCGGGAGTTTCAGTTTCCTTCTTTCAGCAATCTGCCTTCATCAATGCAGCCAAATGAAAAGCAACAAGAGGCGGCAGATAAATTGGTTCAGATGTTGGATCTTGCACCACCTGGAAAACAGGAAGTGTTGCCTCCTGACTTTACACCTAATCCTGTTTTAGAGGTATGGCGTCATGATAGTTGCAGAGTATTGTTGAAATATTTAATTTGAACTACCTTTGCACTTAGATCACTGATTAGGAACACAATCAAACTATCTTAATAAATAGCTGCCTGAATTTAGATTTATTAATAACAAGGACATTTTCTTGCCAGTTGGTCATGGTCATCGTAGAAAAGTGATGCATTAACATTTCAGACTTTCTTTTTGTCTTCGAATTTTTGTTGAGTTGTAATTGTCGTTTAGTTGGTATTGAGTATATTGACAACCTTTTCACTGCTTAGGTGGGTAACTTGATTTGATTAATCATTTCATATTATATGTCGATAAAGGGACCTTGGTGGTACTTCATCTTAGTAATGTGCATAACAGGATGCTGGTGGTAGAAACCTTTGGAGAATTGGCTCTTTAGATTTTTAATGGTGCTTCTTGTCTATGAACTCTCTGATTCCTTAAATGAAATAAGAAAAATCATAACTCAAGAATCTTGATTTTGCTCCACAATTTGACCTATCAGATTCTAACCAATTAGTATTATACAAATATCCAGCGTTACTACCGCTATCTTGACCTGAAGTCAAAGCACCCAGATGCTGCTGTTCCTCCACTTGATGAAACCCTCAGAAAGATCACGGAACCTGATGTTGAGCTTCTTTTTCGAAACAAGTCCATCATAGAGGAATTCCGTAGGTCTTTTGAACTAAAAGATAATCCAAAGGTAACTTTCTATATTCATCCCTTTATTCAAATTGGACATCTCTAGAATAGTCCAAGAATGGAAGCTTAAGACTTACCAATTGTTATATAATTAACACGCAGATGAAAAAATCTGCAAGAAGAATGAAAGAGAGACCTTCAGGATCAGATGAGGAAAGAGAAGAGTTTGACAAAGATGCTGATGCCAAAGCTATTGATTCCATGGAATACTCATCCAAAACAAAGGTTGAGAAAGTTGGAGACGTTAATCCTGTTGAAGACTTTGAGGAGATGTTGTCTCGAAGAGATGATCCAAAATGGATTAATAAGGCCATTCATGACATGAAAAATAGGATCTTTGATCTCGTGGAGAATTCTTATGAAGGAGATACATTTCATAAAGCATTGGAATGTTTGGTGGTGCTGCGCAAAGGTTGCATCCTTGAGCAGGTATGTTTTCTGGTTTTCTCTCTTTGTGCTATAGTTGAATATTGAATATCTGTGCCACGAGCCCAAACAAAATAACATAGCAACATTAATTTTACCTGCATAGGAACCAAAGCAGTTCAATGATTTCTTGTGCCACCTGAGTAAATTCTGTCAAGAAAAAGACCTGAGAAGTTTTTGTCAATATCTCACATCTAACGACATCACTTTGATAACGAAGGCAGAAGCTCCAGACAGGTCCTCTCATTCTTCTAATTTTCTAAAAATATTGAATTCCTTACATTGCTCTATCTTTACTTCTTTTTTTGTTTCCTTGATGCTGATTTCTTATGTGGTAAATTTGGATTTTTCAGTGAAATTCCAGAGCATGAGGCTAGAAGCTTTATGGTCAAGCCTGAACTTGACTCGCAAAATATGAAACCAGAGGCTAAAGTTGAGAATGATATTATGAGTATATACCTGGGTGGGAAGTAGAAAATGAAACCTAGAGATGCATATTGTGTGATGTACAGGCAATCAGCATTTTCATCAAGAAATGACACTCTGTAAACTTCAAAAGATTTTCTGGTCAAACTTATTTTGAGGTTTCTGGCGAAGGTTGAATCTAAAGACCTCAAAGAGCTTTATTTTATTACTCCATTCTCAAGTTTTTTCGTTTGGTTGTTCAAAATCCTCTTTTGTTTGCCTATTCTGGTCATGTCTAAACGGTCAGTGCTCTTTCAAGAAAGGGGCAGCCCGGTGCACTAAAGCTACCGCTATGCACGGCGTCCGAGGAAGGGCCCCACCACAAAGATGTATCATACGCAGCCTTACCTTGCATTTCTGCCAGAGACTGTTTTCAAGGCTTGAACCCGTGACCTTCTGATCACATGGCAACAACTTTACCAGTTACTCCAAGGCTCTCTTTCAGGTCAGTGCTCTTTCAAGACGAAAGTTATATTGTAGATGTCTATGTCCTTGCCTGTTGTTAGCATGGTGCTACGTATTGAGAAAAGACATGAAGTCCCTCTTTAACTTGTCCGACTTTTCAAAAAAAACACCTAAACTATACAAGCAACCTAT
>NC_061111.1:43174193-43179614 GCF_002878395.1 Capsicum annuum
TTCTTTTTCTACTCTCTTCTCTTTCTTCTTTTCTTTATAATTACACTCGATTTTCTTTCATAATTAACGATTTCTGATTTGGTTTTAAGTTTTGGCTGCTAATCAAATTCATTTTCCATCATAATCGACGATTTTTGTTCTGGGGTTTAAGTTTGGACTGCTAATTCGCATTGTCGATGATCTGCCTTATTGTAAAAAGGATAAAATTGAAAATGGAAAAGATGGGAAGCAGCTAAGCAAAGTATTGAGGGTGAAAGTTTTGACTTTTCTTTTCTACTTTCAATGCACCAAAAAGCATGTAAGACTGTTGGATTATAGAAAAAAATTGTAAATTTTTCTTGTGAATTCAAGATTCATAATACCCATTGTAGATTGATTGTTTTAGCTATTGGGTATAAAAAGTTTCGATTTTTTGTTGTTAGTAAATGTGTAATTTTGATTGTTTTTATGTTTTTGTTGGACCCAATTGATTCTTGATTGAATCTAAGGTCTCGTCCTAGCCCTTTTTACGGTGATGACCATGGTAGCCATAGCTGGACTAGGGTGTGAGGAGCATTAATTTTAATGGCAGCCATGGCTGAACGGGGGTTTAAGGGGTAGCCATGGTTGCACGGGGGAGGGGGGCTGAACAGAGGTGAGGGGTGGAGTGGGGGTTGGATGGACCGGGGAGGGGGCTGAGGGGTGGGGGGGGGGGGGGGGGGGGGGGAAGGGGGAGCTTTTTAATTTTATTTTTTATAAATTTATTATTTTTAAAAATATTTTTAAAGTAAAAAAGATGGAGGACAAAAAAGTCCTTTTTTTAAAAAAATTTTAATATTATTTTTATTTTTTAAATTATTTTAATATAAAATTAGTAAAAAATTGACTTCACTCACACCCCAGGCGAGTGACTATACTCTTTTTGTCCTAATCAGTCATTTCAATGCCACATAGGCAAGGTCAACGGTCAAAGGGTGCAAAATATTATTTTTTAATGGGTTCAAGGGTCTAGATGACAAACATGTAAGTAGAAGTGTCCCAACTTACTAAACCGACATAGTACAGGGGTCCAGAAGGTTATTTTGCCAAAATAATATTATAATAATTTAGAGTTGTTTTTTGTTGTTGTATATTTATTGTTTTTGTGTAGTATTTTTAAAAGGCACAAAACCTTTAACTTCACATATAATATGATTATTAATAAAAAAATCATTCTAGTTATTAAGATGTTAGCCATTTGTTTGCAATATATTAACTTAGATGTTGTTGCAAGAACATTCATTATTAATATGAAGTTTGAATTGGTAATTCAAAGTTCTAAAATATTTCTTGTAAAAATTAGATAGCTTTCTGTATTTTTTTAGAGAGAAGTTTTAAAAATCCTCCTAAACTTATAAGATTTTATTTAGTGAACACTTAAACTACTGGTTGTCTTAACACCCCCCTCCCCACGAAAACTTGTAATTTCAATACATCGCATATCCCTCGTAGTCCAAAGACCACAATCGTGTAAAAACATGCGCGTGAAATTTTGACCTACGTGTATGTCCACGTGGATAAATAATATCGGTCCATCTTCTTTATATTAGGTATGCTATTATAAAAAAAAATTAAAAATATTTGTTTTCTTTATATTAAAATATGGAATTGTTTTTTTCGATTAATGTTTCACACTAGATTCTGATTTACTGTTTCGATTAGGAATTTAATTTAAAGCATAAAAATCATATTGAAAGAAAATTATTTTGAGAATTTTTTGAAAGTGTTGGAGGAGAAGAGAAAGTAAATAAGAAGAGAAGAGAGAGAGAGAGTGGGCTTTGAAACTATGAAAAAAAAAAAGAAAAATGATGATTTTTCAGCTTTACTGTCGGAATAAGATGATGTGACAAATATTTTCATCCCTCACCTGTCTTCTTGTATTTGTACTCAGTTTCGTGTTAGGTGAACCACGAGGAGGATTTAACATATTAGAATAACAAGTTTCGGGAGATTTTTAAGATAACCAATATTTTAGATGTACCCTAAATAAAACCTTAGAAGTTCGGGGATAGTTAAAACTTTTCTCTATTTTTTAAGATAATTTTTTAAATGTATTTCACAATCTTTATTATTATTACAGAAAAGGCTCAAAAATACCCCTGAACTATCTGAAATAGCTCAAAAATACCCCTCGTTAGATTTTTAGCTCAAAAATACCCCTCCGTTAAATATTTGGCTCAAAAATACCACTCCCTCTAACAAAATTCGAAAAAGGATCAAAAATACCTCTGAACTATCTGAAATGGGTCAAAAATACCTCCTATTAAATATTTGGCTCAAAAATATTCCTCCCCTTAACGACATTAAATTATTTCGATTGAATTAAACCCTAACTTTAACTTTTTAACCTTAATACTTTAATTTTTTGACATAAACGTATTTTGTTAATTTTAAAAATAAGATAATGAAAAAAAGTATTTGAATTATAATATAAATTGGTTGAATTTGATTTGGAAATTAATGAAATATAAATTTTCACTTAAAGAAATTAACGAAATATAAATTAAATGATGAACTTTATATAAATTAATGAAATAATTTAATTTTGTTAAGGGAGGGGTATTTTTGAGCCAAATATTTAATAGAGGAGTATTTTTGATCCATTTTAGATAATTCAGGGATAAAAAATTCCAACTCCCTAAATATATTACAAAAATTCTAACATATACACAAAATGATATGTATGTGTCGGCTATGTTATGTCTATTAATAGAAAAAGAGAGTAAAGTAATTAAAAAAAATGAGAGAGTGTAATTGATTGGTATTTATGTTATTTATACTTATATTTTAAAAGTCAATTTTAATCCATTTCTTCCTTCAGATTCCTTTCAACCTTGTTTAACTGATTAACGTTCATATTTTTAACGGCTCTTCCAAATTTGAAATAAAGGGCTTTTCCATATTCTTGTATCATTTCAATTGCGATTCCGGCGAAGTGTGGTCTCCGTTCACTCACTGCCATAAAAAAGGTGATTTCTTCTATTCTCTTTATGTTTTTTTTGTTATTCAGTTGTTATTTATTCCGCTATTACTACATCAATTCTTTCTTAATTTTTTATGATTTCTTCAGATTTCAAAGTAAATTGCATGTATTGTGATTTGTGTTGTTTCTTTTAACCTTTCCATGTCTGCAGAGAAATCAATTGATTTTCCTTATTTCTGTTTTTTCTTATACTTCCAAAACTTGATTTCTGTTCTAATAGCATTTTTCTCTACGAGGGTATTTGATTTGTTGTGAGGTAGATACTTTTTTAGAAGGTGGGTTCTATCAGTAGAATTTTCTGCATTTTCGTCACTCGACTGCATCATGTTAAAAGAAAAATTCACGTTTTTATGGCTTTCGACAATGATGCATTAAAGGTGTTTGATAATATGTCTGGAAAAAAAAAGGAAAGAATCAGGAGAAGAAGAAGAAAACAAATAATATTATTTTAAAGTCCCGAAAGTTCATTTGAGAATGTTCGTCTTACAGACTTATAATGTTGAAAAATCACATTTAGTTTTGGAGCACCGAGTTTTGGAACTGATCCTGTAGTTCTACTTCATATGCGGAAGTGAAAAACTGAGAAGATGTCAACACACCAACAAAGAAAGAAGGAGGTATCATCGAATGCGAAAAGGTCCCATGTTGTCGTATCAACTTAAGGAACATAGGATATCCCTTGATAGCTTATATAAAGATTTTGCGACAAGCTTATTACACTTTTGGTGAGTATTCTGAGATTTGTTAAATTAGAGAGATGTTATTGCTTCACTCATTGGTGTTTCTGAAAATAGAGCAATGCACCTACTGTTTCACTTTTTAATATCATAGTTAGTTTCATCTCTGTTTTTTGTTGTTTTAATGAAATATGAGCGTTCTGGCTATTTTCCCTTCCGGGGTTTCTTATTGTTTCCGATTTAATCTTTGGTTGTCGCTCAATGTCATAATTTATTTTGTATTGAATTCCTTTAGAGTTTGAATTCATGTTAAACAGAAAGAATTGATTATTTAAATGGCATTTCGATCTCAAAATTTATTTGTTCTGTCCCTCTCCTTGTTAAGCTATCGGCAGGCAAAAGCAGTCCCTTGAAGGTTACGAATAATAATCCTCCTGTCTTTTCTTATGCTTTCTTTTCAGCTTTCATGTTTGTTTTCTTTAAGACTTAGTATTTTACCTTATGACAGATTGTGTTTAAATTAGGCTATCCCTTCACAACTAATTCCCGTTTCCTTTATTTGGCATTTTACGCCAGCTTTATATTCATGAGTCATTAAATTTTGTGTCAAGCATTATATTCATGGTCATGGATGACTGATAAGCATGGCTACGCATAAAGGTGTTTACCTTCGAATTTCAGTCTGTCTGGCCTTTAAATGTGTCTGTCGAATTGAACATCATGCCTTTTCCTCGAACATTTTGAATGTGTAAACCAACAAACATGATTTTTTGTAGAATCTGTTTTCTATTAATATGTGGATTCAGTTGTAAGTAGCCATAACAATTTCCATATTTATATTTTTCTGCTTATATGGGTAATTTTCATTTCCAATTTTCTTCTTTGTTTGATAAATCAGAACTAAATTTAAAGTATTTTTCAAATCTGGTATTGGTTCAAGATTGGTCTTCTACTCCACATTGACTCAACTTAGTTGCATTATTTTTATGTATTAAACTAAGCCTATTTGAGTGAGTCGAATGGTAGCTGACAGTCTGTTTGCTGGTTAGAGTCATGGTTGATAAGCTCAAAAGGGGTCCATCTTCAACGATGATAGTTTGTCATGATCTATCCTTGTTTGAAGTTTTCTTTAATAAGGCATACAAACTTTGATTCAGTTCAGATGTTCGTTTTTTAGGCATGACTTATCTCATTTCACATGTTCAAGGATGAGCTTTCATTTGTTTGTCTTATGATCCTTTATATTTCAGAATACCAGTTTTGAATTAACACGGTTTTGGCAATAGTTATTTATATTGTTTCATTATTTTAGATTTCAATACCTCTCATACTAATTCTTATCCTTGATCTTCTATGCATGAAAACTCGACGAGTCCAAAAACCAACAGTTTGACCAAAAATCGAATCCAAATTAGACCTTTATGGGGTGCGTTGACGGCGATTTAGGTAAGTTAGATTGGGAGGCGGGGGTATTTTGGGTAATTTGGGATTTAGAAATTGGCGAAAGAAGTGGAGGTAAATGGTTAGGTAGGTGGGTTTTAGGGGATAGGTTACGGATAAAGAGGTATCAGGTGTAGTTCAGGGCCATAGGCCTGGACTTGGGGATGGGGGGTGAGTTAGCTTGGAGCATGGTCTCGGGTTCAGGCAGGGGAGGGGGGCGTCCAGGGCCTAGGCGTGGTCCCTGATCAAAGGGGGGGAAGGGGGGGCGTCCTGGGCCTGGGCGTGGTCCCGGGTCCAGGCGGG
>NC_061111.1:43182614-43198305 GCF_002878395.1 Capsicum annuum
GGGGGGGTAGTTACTTGGTCGGGCCTGTGCGTGGTCCCGGGTCCAGGCGCCGGTGGGGGGTAAAGTTCAATATGGACCACAAGTTGTTCCTATATCCTCTTCTGAGTTGGAGGCTGTAAAGTTCAAGTGTGAAGCTACTAGGATTCACAGATGCTTCAAATACTCTACACAGTTCTTTTCTTGTGATGTTCATGTTTCCAATCTTCATACAATCATACTTTGTTTACTCAGACAAAAGCGCACTTGAGCTTTGGCTAGGGCAGTGAAGGAAATGAGCAAAGTAGCAATTGTCCGATGTGTATAAGCCAAGAATAAAAGAGAGACATTCAGGATCAGATGAGGAAAGAGAAGAGTTCGACAAAGATGCTGATGCCAAAGCTATTGACTCCATGGAATACTCGTCCAAAACGAAGGTTGAGAAAGTTGGAGACGTTAATCCTGTTGAAGACTTTGAGGAAATGTTGTCTCGAAGAGATGATCCAAAATGGATTAATAAGGCCATTCACGACATGAAAAATAGGATCTTTGATCTCGTGGAGAATTCTTATGAAGGAGATACATTTCATAAAGCATTGGAATGTTTGGTGGCGCTGCGCAAAGGTTGCATCCTTGAGCAGGTGTGTTTTTTGGTTTTCTCTCTTTGTGCTATAGTTGAATATTGAATATCTGTGCCACGAGCCCAAACAAAATAACATAGCAACATTAATTTTACCTGCATAGGAACCAAAGCAATTCAATGATTTCTTGTGCCACCTGAGTAAATTCTGTCAAGAAGACGTGAGAAGTTTTTGTCAATATCTCACATCTCACGAAATCACTTTGATAACGAAGGCAGAAACTCCAGACAGGTCCTCTCATATTTCTAATTTCCTTACCTTGCTCTATCTGTACTTTTTTTCTTTTCTTGATGCTGATTTCTTTTTGGTAACTTTTGATTTTTCAGTGAAATTCCAAAGCACTAGGCTAGAAGCTTTATGGTCAACCCTGCACTTGACTTGCAAAATATGAAATCAGAGGCTAAAGCAGAAAATGAAACATAGAGATCGGCATTTTCATCAAGAAATGCCACTCTGTAAACTTTAAAAGATTTTCTAGTCAAACTCATATTGAGGTTTCTGGCGATGGTTGTGAATCTTACACCTCAATGAGGTTTATTTTATAACTCCATCCTCAATTTTTTACGTTTGGTTGTTCAAAATCTTCAAGATGAAAGTTATGTTGTAGATGTCTATGTCCATGCCTATTGTGAGCGAGCATTAGGTATTAAATAGAAATTCCTCTCGACAGGCACGAAGTGAATGGAGCCACTGTTGTTCAAGGCATATTCTAACTGATTGAAAGCATAGTTGTCGTTTGATGAAAATTGTTCGACCCAATAAATGTTATAGTGGAGTGTAATTTAAAAGCATGATTTATCTTTCTTTAGATAGTCTTATTTTTCGTGAAAATATATTTTTCGTGACAAAAAGTTGGAAAAATCATTTTATTTTTCTCAAAAGTTTTCAAGAAACGTTTTTCTTCATGCTAAATATACCAAGATAGATTTTATACGAACGAAATATCATAGGGAGATATTATGTCACCATATATTTTCTATTAAAGAATCATGAACACAACCAGGTACGCAAAATCCCCACCTGGAAAGGTGGGGGCTGGTTTGTCCCATTTTCCTTTTATCCCACCCAAATCTATGAAAAAGTTTTGCCTTATAGTATTAGTCACTCCATCCTGGTAATGAAGAAAGTGCTTCTAGTTTCTATCTCTTTATCCAAATCCTGCCTCAGCACCAAGCCACCAACATCGAAAGAGAGTTCAACTCACAAATTTCAACATGAAAAGATAAGTTCTGCATAGATGACTTTCCCTCTGGGAATTGATAATGCTAAAGCAGAATTATCTACGGACTCCACTCAATTCAATATCAAACACCAACCATGAGTTGGGTGGGATGTTCTCCCCAGCTCCCTTCCCGTAGCTGCAAAAACAGGAATAACAAGAATTAATCAAAGTCAGAAAAGAAAGTTACATGTGTGTCAGCATGTGCACCCAGTAGCAGAGCCAAGATTTTGGAGGAACTCATCTTGGGACAGTACAAAGGAAAAGCTTTCTAGAGAAAAAAGGGATTTGTGTCCTCAAATATATTCAGAAAGTGCATATGCAGCATACCCCATTGATGGTGGGACTGTGAGCCTTCTTTTATCACCCACACGCATGCCTGTTACGGAAGACATAATATTATATTAGCAGCTGCTGCAGCGGAAAAAAAAGGAATTAAATAAGCAGTTATCCAATCTACTCATCGCCATCATTACCATCAAGACCAAGGTTCCATCCCTCTATGACGTCTTTATCGCCTTCAAACAATACAAAGGAAAAACGGAGTTTAATAAGAGTACATCAAAAAGAAATAAATTCTTGTACGAGTCCAGTGAATACCCAGACGAAACTTAAATGGAGACTTTCCAATATTTGTGTCAAAAATCTGTCCATTCTCCTTCAGCTTGCCAATGTAATGAACTTTGATCTGTGCAGCAGTTCGAACAGCAGATAATGTTGAGACTCTATTGTTTTCCAAGGTAAGGTCACCTAAGTTAATAGTTTGGGATATCTATAAATTCTTAACTAAATTACCTTCTTCCCTGGGGCAGCCAATTTTCCATCAGGTTCACCCACTGCAAGCTCTTCAATGATCAATCCGTTAGACAAGGTCCTTATTACAGTAGACTTGACCTTCGGACTCTTGTCTTCAACATCCACGGATTGTCTATTCATTTCATTTTCTTGCAGAACAGGAAGATCACTGTTAGCCATACAGTCCTCCTGAGATTTGATCTTCTTTTTTTTCTTCTTTTTAAATTTCTTATCAGATTGGTGCCCATCAGCTACGGAGTCAGATTTTCCATCTACACTACTGCATGGATGGCCAAAGTATTATAACCAAATAGTCCCTAAAACAATATCTAGGAGGCTTTGACATGCAATCTTGCCTAGAAAACGCAGGTAAAAAGGCAAGTACATGATGTCAGAGTGTACATCAGAATTGGCAATAGTGATTTATATTTATCAGTTCATAGCAGATTCATTTTTTCCCGAACTATTTCCCCGCAACAAAAAACAAGCTTTGAAAAAGGTAGGTCCCTGTTTAGGCAGTAGGCAGCACTACTGCAGCATTGGGATTGGGTGCAGTTTTGGAGAAAACAACACAGCTAATCAAAACATAAATACTCACTTATTGATGGTCAGTTTTTGATCTTCTTCATCTACTGCAATTGCGATTGGATCATCACCCAGGTGATCAGCTTTTAGAGGATCTTGTTTCAGTTGATCCTCTTTAAGAATGATGTTTGTATCATGGTTTTCAACAGATTTGGCTTCCAAAGAGTGTTTTCTTTTCTTCAATTTTGGAACATTATTAGAATCCTCTTTTGCAGGGGGCTCTAGAGTATCAGATTGGCCATCTTTCCTGACAGGATGTAGCTTGAAAAAAAATTAGAAGGGTAATGAGGTGTGAAGAAAAAACTACTTGAGATAAACTCGATCAGTACATCGGTGGTGGATAAACCAGCAATCCATCCATGCATAAGCACAAAATAGAACAATTACATTCAAAAATAAAGCAACATCTTACATATCAATTGTCACTGCCAACCCAACATCCACCAAATTTGCTTTATCCTCTTTGTAGTCCACATCAACGCTAGTATTTGCTTCAAGAAGTTTACTACCATTACCTTCAGGTCGTTTCCTCTTCTTCTTTGAGTTAATGCTGTTTTCATGTCTGTGTTCAATAAGATGGAGCAAAATAAGCAGGGAGAAGGTTAGAACCTGTGCTAGATGCAAGCAATGTTCCCTTGAATGGACAAAATAAAGGAGAAGAGCATTCCACATGTATGCATGCCCATAAAGCGGAGAGGATAACATACACTTAGAAGCAATAGCTTCTACTCATTTTTCCTTTTCAGGATTACTTGAGAGCTGACCTGCCAGATGCTATTCATCTTAATTCTTAGTTAACTCTGGTAAACAATCATGAACTGGCAACAGGTCCACATGCGAACAGTGGATATAAGGAAAAGAATAGTTTAACAAAATTCTTCAAGCTAACACTCAGAGCTAGAGAAGATATGAAATGATTCGATGTAAGATTTCCTTTGTGAGATAGGGTACCTGGATAACAGAACAATAATACATTGGAAACTTTCAGCAAGGTTTAGTGGGGCTCATGAAAAATTACAGATCTGAGAAAGATGGCTTTCAAAGGAGAAGATCCTATCATACTAGATGCCTTTAGTTCCTTACAAATCTAATAATGGCCCACATCCAAGACCAAATAGTTACTGCAATCACAGAAATCAGTAATTGCTTATGTGATACTTACTTTGCTTTTTTAGACTCTACTGTGCCACCATTTTCTGTCCTATGAGGAACCTCGGCACTTAGCACGACATTCTTTTGATTATCTTCTGATGCTTTAGCCTTCACATCCGTTTTCTTCTTAAGTGCAGATAAGGGGCAATTATCTTCATCTTCGTTTTCCTGCAATATATCCTCACCTTCGGACTCACTTACTTGGTACTTCTTCCTAAGCCTTTTATGGCTAACATTGTTGTTGTTGTTAAGCGTATTGTCTGAAAGGCTCTCGTCATCTTCTTGAACTGAAAACACCAAAATTCTATTAGAAGAATAGAAGTTCGGAATGAACAATGATAAGAGAAACTACCATCCAAGGATGTGGTCTAGACACTGATGAAGGAGGCCAGAGTTACAATCCTAGTAGGGACAAAAGAAAGCTAGGTGATTGCTTTTGTGATTATTTTTCCCTCTTCCTAATCTTGGTAGACAAAGTTACCCAGTACCTGTACTAGTGGGAGATACAGGTATCTAGTGGGCTATACTAGAATAATAATAATAATATTGAAATGAGAATCTCGTATACCAGCTAGATCATTTGTATAAAAATATTACCAGATCTTGCTGATTTGGAGGGGTGAGAGAGAGGGGATTAGCAGTCCATTCCCTCTTTTAGTTTGTCTAAAGGAAAGAGATACCCAACTGGATTATTATACCCCACACTCAAGGATATAAGCAAGAAAAAAGGATATGTGAAGAACTCAAAATCAAATTTAAGAGACAGCTGAATGATCACATGGAGTTAAAAGATACCTCCGCTGCTCGAAGCAGGTGAAGGTGGGGATATTTCTGGTTCAGCATCGTTGATAAAGCTATCCTCATACTTGTCATCATCACTGTCATGGCAGGATTCGCCTGATTCCTCTGCAATATCCTCTCCATAAGACTCTGTATCACTGTTTACATTTGCTCGCCGACTATTTCCCACATAGTAACCAGTCAGATAAACAGTTCTTGGACCAAGAACAGAAAAAACGACATCTTCTGCCTCCTCAAACTCTAAGTCCAAATGGCATGACTCTGTCTTGTTAGGTAACAAAGCACAGAGGAAAACAGGACTCTTGTTCCCCACATTACACTGAACCAAACTTTTAGTTTCAGCACTGCCGATTCCCAGTGTTGCCTAAAAGGCCACAACACGCATAACAAGAAGCTTAAAGTGGTTAATCTCCTGGCTATCCTCAATAACAAATGAATATGCATCACAAATAGAATCCCTACTCAAATGAAAACTTAATCTTTCTTTGAGCTTCTTTTAAAGTTTTTCCCTTTCTTTTCATGTTTTTGCCTTCCTATCTGAAATTGAAACTACTCACACAGTCACTCCATTTCATTGTATTTCAACCGTACTTAACTAAACAGAAAGTTAAAATTAGCATTAAATTATTATATATGTTTATGATTAACACTTAGTTTAATAGGGGAAACATTTCATCAAGTTTAGGTTGTACAGAAACTGAATGATGCCAAACGATTTGAACGCCCCAAAATGGACACATTTTCATATGAATTGAGTACATAAACTTGAGATTTGAGTAATTTGAACTTATAAACCCTATACGACACGAATTTACAACTCACTCTACATAAACACCAGTGACACTTATACACTAAAATCTATTTCCTTCGTTCACTTTTACTATCCCATTATTCCAAAAATAGATTTTCAATCTACTCTTCACTTTTAACATATCAAGAAAAGACAATAATTTTTCCCCCACTCCCTCAAATCATTTTTCAAGACCTAATAATCATGTGAACCATTGTTTCCTTAATGAGCGTGTCAAGTCTGAATGTGACAAGTAAAAGAACATCGGGTATTGGAGATTTCAATAGTATGTTAATAACCTGAGAAATTCGGAGCCTTCCTTTATCATTATCAAAAGAATGAGTAACTGGCTTTCCAGGTTTCACTTCAATACCTATAAAAAAAAAAAAAAAAAAAAAAAAAAAACTCTAGTTTTAATAACAGTAATGATCGATCAATGAAAATGTTGGAAAAGAGTAGAGAAAATTTTACCCCAAAATGCCATTGATTCAGCTCGACAGTGGTTGAAACCCTAGGCGGAGCGGAGCGAAGGGTGAATTTGTTTTTTTTTCCTCCTTAAACCCTAAGCTATTTATAGGTGTCAGTTCCGCGGGAGTTTCTTTCTGCGCGCTTACCCTTTTGCTAATACTCTACTAGTTATATATTTATTTATTTATCAATTTAAATTCTATGAAATGATCGGCATGTAAAACAATATTTATGGAGTTATATATGAGATTTTTATTTTAAAAATAATTGTAATTTGAATTAATTGAAAATCAGATATGCATTGTATGATAATATAAATATGAAATTGTATAGAATTATTAATTAATTTCGTTATTTCAATTTATTTGTCTTACTTCTTTAATTCATTTTAAAATGTGTTTTTTTTATATTTAATAATTTTTTTATATTCAAACTCAATGTCAAAAATAGTTTTGTAGTTTAATTAAATATAGGTTATCAAAAATATACTTAAAAGTAGATTTTTTTTTTGTAGTTTTCTTTGTGAATGTTTAATTTTAAAATAGTAAAATGTATTTACAAAATCCTGGCCTCCTTTACGAATTCAGATCTATAGCATAGAGTAGAAAGTAAATTTGCCAAAATTGAATAGTAGAAATGAAGATTAAGCCAGCAATGTTATTGCAAATTAGCAAATCCTATAATAAACTAGCCAAAGCTGACAATTATCCTAGGTGGAACTATTTTCAAAGGCTGTTTGGTAGACATTTTTCTCAAACTGAAACTCCAACTACCAACTCCATTCTTAATGCTTCATCCATGGAATCCCATAACTCACAGGTACATTTTCTTACTCTATTCGCACACACAGTTGAAATGAGCTAATTTTGAGCTGAACAAGAAATTGAAAGCTCAAGTTTTTATGTAATAAATTTAAATTTGAATGCATTTTGGCAGAAGAAGGCAACTGATTCAACATGGGTTTCAAAGATTGTATTGTATTCTTTCTGGCAAAGTTCTTGTTCTTGGAGAGTTCGCTTCGCCTTAAATCTCAAAGGTCTATTCTTGCTCAATCCCAAGATCCAATTTTTGCTCACCTTTTTTCCAGGGGTAAGAGTGTGTGGGGGGGGAGGGGGGCAGGGGTCGGTGGGGGGGGGGGCGGGTGTGTAATTGGAGCTCTAATGGTAAGCACCCTCCACCTCCAACCTTAGGTTGCGGGTTCGAGTCCCAAGGGAAGTGGTAAAAAGAAAATTAACTGTTTGATTGCTAACTTTATTTTTTGGTTTTGGGGGTGGACAGGGCTTTCTTATGAATATAGAGCAGTCAACATTGACAAAGGAGAACAGTTCACTTCAGGTATTATATTTGATTTCCTTTTTTGCTAGTCTTTCGCCTGTGTATGGAATTCGGAAGTACCAAAGGCTATTTTAGTGCAAAATTGTGTTGATAAAAGAAGATGCAGATTATTAATTTCCATAGAAATTACTATGTGTAGTGGTTAACTCCAGCCAAGAAAGCTATTCTTTGTGGTGAGTGCATAATGTCTCTGCAGATTTTTTTAATCGCGATAATAGTGTGTTAGACAGTCTGAAGATTGGCTAATCTAGCTTCTATCTGCTTAATTGGACATAAAGATAGTGGTTGCTGCCATATTTGTTAGAATACGAAAATTTCTAGATGCTATTGATGGTTCAACCACATGGCTCTTCCTAGTCTATTTAAGCCCGTTAGGTGAAGCTTTTGCTTATAGATCACGAGTCATGATTATTTATAAACAAAAGTCTTATAGCTCTTGATTATTGTAGTGATGAACAGAAATAGCAGTCATTTCAGAAAAGAGTATGAACAGGCTGTTTCGGTGTTTTGGAAACTTGTAACACTACTAGCTTATACCTCTTGATTACTTTACTGATGGACAGAACTAGAAACTATTTCCATGAAGGGTAAGAATAGGTCTTTTGACTGTTTTGGCACCTCAGAACACTAGCTTATGTATGGTTCAGAACCAATAAGCTGAAAAAGTATGTCTTGAACTTCTTGTTAGTTGTTCTATGCCGGATGCTCCAGTATAACCCACATAGATTTACCTGTGAAATGCCCCTTTGCTTCTTTAGTCTGCTTACACAACAGAGAGCTTCCCGTGGAAAGCTACCAAATGGATGACGGAATATCTGAACTTTGAATACTGACCAGGTTTAAGGGAAATAGATCTAACTTCATACATGTGTTCACCTTTAGGTTCAAAATTTCAGGTCCGTCTCTAAGATTACTCATTTCCCTTGGCATTTTCCTAGCGAATTTCCAACCTCACCTGGCAGTAATCTCACTAGCCAGTGATATAGTAAAAGAGCCTATGCATATCTGTAACTTAGGCTTTAGGTGACTGCTTTATGCTTATGACGCCAATAGGCCAGTAGAGATCAAACCCATGAAGTTTTCAGGCGGAAACTTGAATAGCAGTCTCATATTTAGTGTAAACGATCAACAACAACAACAATAACAACAGACCCAGTGTATTCCCACCTAGTGGGGTCTGGGGAGGGTAGAGTGTACGCAGACCATACCACTACCTCAAGAGAAGTAGAGAGGTTGTTTCCGATAGACCCCCGGCTTAGTGTAAATGATCAAAAAAGAGAAAAAAGAAGAAGAAAATTCACTGTCAGTGGGTTCTACATTCCCAGGGACATTCATGAGGTTATAGCATTTGTTTGAAGTTCTTTATTAACCGGTATCAATAAGATCTCATTTTACCCATTTTTATCCACAGGATATCATTGACGCAGCATATCCTCCAAATTATCGTAAAATAGCAATTGTTTTCAGGTCCTGATGCCTAGCTTTTGTAGCTCAAACTATCCTCCTCTCTAAGACAGCATAGAATTGTCCAATTGACCTTTTCCTGTAATATGATTAAGATCACCCTTTGCTATGGAAATATATGCCTATTTAATCACAAACTCTCTTTGGTAAGGATGCTGAGCCAGTAGCCTTTTAAGTACACTTAGCTCTCTGGTTATCGTTGCCTGATTCTTCCTGTAATATAACACCTGTTTAAGTCAAAAGATCAAAGGCGTCCAATGAGTAATGGGAGGACTTAACTATGTGAAATCCGTAATATTATATAGTTAGGCAGCCTCAATTTGATTTAGCATAGGTATACATGCAAGCTTTTGCCTCTTTGAATAGGAAAGAGTGTCATAGCAGACAAATTTAGCCAGAAAAAGAACAGGAAATGAAGCATAGATAGGTCTGCTTGATGATAAGGATATTCTCTGTTGATTGGGTTAGGGAAAGCCAGTTTCAACTTCAGTGTTGTACAACTTTGTGATACCGGCTTCTGCAATCCAGTTATGAGTACTGTGATAAAGTTCTGTTTCCAATTATTTTTTCCCTAACACAGGCATAACATAAGCTTACACAGCGATCAGCGTTCAGTGGTTCAATCTTCACTAGCATAGTTTCTGAACTTGAGCAATGCTTACAGAATGGAGTATTGCTGGTATATGCAATAATTGTTTTGTTGCCCCATTAATTCTGACTAGTGTCATATGCATAATTTGCAGAGTTTGATAAATTAAATCCTCTTCATTATGTTCCTGTATTGGTTGATGGTGATGTGGTAATTTCGGACTCCTATGCAATTTTACTGGTAGGATTTCACTTTAATGTGTGAATAATATCTCCTAAGCTTATATGATCTTCTTTGACTCTTAATCCTGACACCGTCATGAATGATTCAGTTGTGTATCTAATCTCTTTGCTGTTTGGCTAGTATTTAGAAGAGAAGTATCATCAGAGACCCCTCTTGCCTGTTGAACCTCAATTAAGAGCTCTCAATCTTCAGGTTAGATCCAAGAGCCTTTGGATCTTTCACTTAGGAAGTCCTTAAAGGGCATTCTGAACTAATCAGAAAAAAAGTCCTTGAAGAATATTTTGATGAAAAAATTTTAGAAATAGAAATGAGTTTATTGTTGCATGTGTTTTCTCATTATCTTGAGTCTATAAGGGCATGATATCTCGACAAACGGTGATATATATTATCTCCAGATTTAAGGTTGATGAACATTGACTTGTGGGAAAATGTTCTCATAAAATATGCACTACGAAGCGTGGTTGGTTGCAACTAGGATAAAATCCGTGCACCCCTTGTCTTTCTTTGCAGGCAGCAAGTATTGTGAGCTCTAATATGCAGCCATTTCATATGTTGTCAGTGCTGGTATTTCTCTGGCTCCAGCAGTTCCTTTTTATTCAAGGATGTTGTTTTTGTCAGGGCAATAATAGTTGCCTTTATTTTTCAGAGGTACATGGAGGAAAGGGTTGGTCCTGAAGAGAAACAATTATGGGTGAACTTTCATATACAAAAAGGCTTTGGAGGTGAGTTTCTTTGGAATTTCTCGTTGATTCTTTTGATTGTAAGTTTGTTCGTTGCTTTTTTCCTAACATTTTTCTGCTACTTCACTATAGCTTCAGGGAATTATATCATTCATCCCTCCATTTTCAGAGGCATTTTTGTATGTTGAGGTTTTATCAAGGATTTTATGGAATGATCTCTTCCATGCTGAAGTTCTAAAATTTGAAACTATCATCAGTTTTTTAGACAAGAAGGTAAAAATGGGAAATTATGTAAAGTCAAGCAGGCTATGCTTGCTTTTGTGTATCCATTGCAGGAAATGTACTCCTGTGGGTTAAGTTTTATGCATGTTCTATTTACCATACTCATTTAGTCCACCTGAGAAATGAAAAGTCACCAATAAAGCCTTCAAGTTAATTTGAATACTTGAGCTTTGAGTTGTTTTGGTACATAAAAATGCTCATCGTTGTACTTATCAAAAAAAGAATGTCCATCATCATGGAGTCTGTTCTTCTAATCTATTTGACATAGTTTCATTGGTTGGTTATAAGAAGGTAGTTTGGCTTAAATATTTTCTATGTGGTGGACTAGTTTAGGCTTGTAAATAGAACCTGTATAATAGAAAATCGTCAAATGAGTAGGATTTCGATCTTCTATATTACCCGGTGATTTCTTAAAACTTAATTCCCTGTAACGTCAGTTGGGTTAGCTGTACGCAGTGGCAGATGTACATGTATTCCAGGGGGTTCATCCGAACCCCTTTCGTCGGAAAATTATACTATTTTTACATGGTAAAAAAAAAATTTACGTATAAATAATAGAGGCTGAACCCCTTCGACTAGTCCGTATATGTACTACTGACCCCCTCATTGAAAATCCTAGATCCGCCCCTGGCTGTACATGTGTTAGAAAATCTAATTGTATGTTTATTGGATTAATTGTCATAAAGGGTATCACTGATATCTGGATAGAGGTAATATTCACCTTAATTGGTGATCAATTTGATTTTTCACGAGTCAAGACAGTAAAATTAGTTCTGGATTGGATAAGAGAAGGACCTCTTTCAGCCTAACAGCGCTCAATATCCTCGTTTCTTTTGTTTAGCGTCTGGTGTTTAATTAGACTAGATGACACTGTTTGGCTATAGATCATGACGTATCCTCTTGTTTCTATAAGTATGTGGCAAGTGGCAACGGACTCCTTCTGTTGCCTGATGTAGTGAATTTTGTTTCCTTGATCAGTCAGTAACTCTTCTTCAACCTCTTGCTTTATTGGTTCTGAAGAAACTTCTTTTGTTTTGGAGCAGCTCTTGAAAAATTGCTGACGGAGTCTGCTGGAAAGTATGCTACCGGAGAAGAAGTGTACATGGTATTTTGTCTAGCACTTATATTCGTTCTTGATAAAATTGTTATACTGTGCACCCGAATTCCTTGAACTTCTCTAAATGATTCGGAAAGTAGTGGGGAGATAATATCATGTCGACAGTTAAATGATAATCTTGATGATGTTATTCCTAGCTGATATAACACTGTGAACATTGCAGGCGGACGTGTTTTTGGCACCTCAAATTGCAGTGGCTACTAAAAGGTTTAACGTTGACATGGTAAGCTTTCTGTGCTGATAACTAAAACTTGCTATTTGGGTCATTTCTTGACTGCAACATGATTACCATTACTCGTTTAAACTCTACTCAGCTCCTTAAAACAACTTAGTTGTCCTTAACTGCAAACGAGCCAAGTTGAATCAAGCTCTGGAATTCCGAACTTGCTTAGCCATATCTAGTTGGACTAGTTTAATAGACAAGCTCAAGCTCAAGTTCGAGCTTGAACTATGCTCGATTAATTTCCGAGCTCAAGCTTGGCACAACTTATTGTCTAAACGGCCAAGCTTGAGCTCGTTAGTGAACTTAGTTGAAATGGTGCTTGGCTCTGAATAAATCTTAACGGCAATCTTGACATTATTTACTTAACTAAGACCAAATTTCATTATCATTTCATGTTCACATTGACAATAAGGCAAATTAAAGCCCTTTATTTATCTGCAATATTTCATAATTAAGTAAAATCTCGATATGTTCCATAATTAGGGTCTAACTATAGCAAGCACGAAAATTTCTCATAATATTATTATTGTACATAGTAATAATGCTTATTTAATTCCTAATTAGAAAGTTTTTTCCAAAAATAAATATTTTTACATGTATAATTAGTAAAGTCAATTTTTAACTCATGTATAAAACTAACTATTATACAGAATGTTTTCCTATTTTTCTCATATTCATTTGTGTAAAAATTGTAGAAAATATTTTATTCAGGAAAACAAGCTTCTTTTAAGATAATTAAAATGACACTTATAATGAAAGTAAGGAAGACCGGTGGCAATGTAAAGTTGTTTTACCAACCACCACCACCACCCGAAAAGAAAAAAATTAAAGTTTTTTTTTTTTTAATTCTACCCCTTACCCCGAGGCCCCAACCTCCCCCACACCCGGCTGCCCCCCAACCCCAACCCCTTAACTCATGTAAATTAGTAATTTTGGATAGCAACACTAAAGTAACTTTGTTACTGTAGCCAGTGGGTGGTTATTGTCTAAAATACTATCGGTTCTATGTGCGGGGTGGGTGAATTTTTTTTCTACTCGCATCCTCAAGGCTGGAAGTGGAGACCTCTTACCATCCGAACAACCCCTCTAAAAATTTGTGGGTTAATATATAACTCGCAAGGCCACCGTTGCCATCACTATCATAGTGTCAATCATTTGACAAAAAAAAAAAGTACTACCTTTGTTTTTCTGTGACTAACGTGTACTACTACCACACTAAACACACTTTTTACATCATCTGATTGCAGTTTGTCGTAAATTATGTGAAACACATTTTTAAAATATTCTGTCTCAAAAAGATTTGTCACTTTTTTTATAATTAGAAAAAAATTAAATTAAATTTTTTTTTTTTTTTGTTATCCTTAATGAAATGATTTGTAGTCACACAAATGTCTAAGGTTTGTTTTAGACTATAAATTCCAAATGTTTTCCATTCTTTCTTAAATTTTATGTCAAGTCAAACTATACTACATAAATTGGAACGGAGGGAATACTCCCATTGAGCATATCTATCAAAACTTGATTGCATTTTTTAAATTTACAGTGTTCGATATTTTGTTTTCATTCTTTTTGGAATATCTAGAACCTCTAGAGTATTCTTTGCATTGCATGTGATCTAAGTGAGATTCATTGCCATTGGCATCACTTTGATGTTGTCATTATTTTGTATGTGCAGTCTGAGTTTCCCACCTTAAGGAAGATATATAATTCTTGTGAAGCATTACCAGAATTTAAAGCTTCTTTGCCAGAACGACAGCCTGATGCTGCCCTATGAGTTGCAAGAAAAAAAATTAAGACCTTAGGTTATATTTGATGTAATGTAAAATGTTCAAGATCAGTTTTTTTATGAAAGAAAAGATTGTTGACAAATTTTGTATGGAAGTCTTGTATTATGACTGAGAAGTCAGGTTATTCGGATTTTTTTTTTTTTTTTGTGATGTGTGAGAAATCCAATTATAATCAGTATTTTTGAAGGCGTTCCCGAGGCGGGCTCAGGGGTGAGGCATAGACAAAACGCATCGAGACGTTGTTGGGAGGCGAAATTATCGGGAGGCGCATACCAACTATTTGGGGCATTTGCCTAAGCATCGGGGTGTTGGATTGTGTATGAGGTGCAAATTGGATGTAAGCCTAAAAAATTTTACAAAGTAAAAGAATTTTTTGTTATTGAATCACTAATTTAAACTTAATACTACAATATCGAATTGGTAAATACTTAAATAATTAAATCCTCAAATCAAAAGTAAAAATTGCATTTTCAAATGTATTTGTCTATGGATGTTGATGTTGCCGCTACTTAAGAAAGTACTGAGAACACACTTTCTTCTTCGTGGTTTCTTTCTTTCCTTTTAATTCTTTTTAAGTCTCACGGTGACTCGTTTTCAATTTTTTTCTTCTTTTGAAATACAATATGTGGCAAATAGGAGTTCGGAGTCAAAAAACCTCTTTTTCTAATTAAAAATATCAAAAGGAACACTTGATTCAAAAAAAAAACTAAAAGGGACAAAGCGTGGTGGGGTCAACTATCAAGTCACCTGGCCCACAGCGACTTGTAAGTCGCCTGGCCAGCCGCAACTTGTATGGCAAATTTGTCCCACGTGTCAGTCAGTTCTCACAAGAAATGGATGTGAGTTGCAAGTAGAGGTGTTAAGTGGGTCGGGCCGGGTCAACCCAAAAACGGTTCGTGAAATTTAACCGGGCTGTGGGCCGGTTTGAATTCGGGCCTGGTTAAATGGGCTGGTTTGGTTCCAGGCCCAACAGGAAAATTTTTAAAAACGACCCTAAATCGTCCCACTTAACCCAACCCGATCCAACCCACCTAAACCCGATCAAAACCAGTTAAAAATCCGGTCAAAATCGGTCAAAAACAAAACAAAAAAAGTTTTTCTCCAATATACACTATATATATACCCACCTATATACATTTTTAATACGTTAAATATATATACACTATATATATAGTATATACTACATTAGAATTTAAAAAATATATACACATAATACATATACACAATTACACATGTAATCGTGTATACGTCTATAGAAGATATATACACATATATAAAACAATATATATAGTTATATATTAATTTATAAAACATATACACATGTATATATTAAATATACACGTCTATAAAAGATGTATACAAAAATATACGCACCATTCAATATATATGTACTACTTTAAGTAAAACATATACTACAATATATGTATATACTACAATATATATATAGTTATATGCTAATTTATAAAATATATACACATGTATACGTTAAATATATACGTCTATAGAAGATATATACACATATATACGCACCATTCAAAATATAT
>NC_061111.1:43198405-43322660 GCF_002878395.1 Capsicum annuum
TATATATAGTTATATACTAATTTATAAAACATATACACATGTATACATTAAATATATGCGTCTATAGAAGATTTATACACATATATACGCATCATTCAAGATATATGTACTACTTTAAATAAAATATACTACAATATATATACACTACAATATATACACACACTATATATATAGTTATATACTAATTATCAAACATATACATTAAATATATACCGCTTTAGAAGATATATACACACATATACGTACCATTCAATATATGTACTACTAAATAAAATATACTACAATATATATACACTACAATATATACACACACATTATATATAGTTATATACTAATTTATAAAACATATACACATGTATATGTTAAATATATACGTCTATAGAAGATATATACACATATATACGTACCATTCACTATATACGTACTACTTTAAATAAAATATACTACAATATATATATATATATATATATATATATATATATATACTAAAATATATAATTATATATATATAGTTATATATTAATTTATAAAACATATACACATGTATACGTTAAATATATACGTCTATAGAAGATATATATACACATATATAAATTAATAATACTTGATAGTAAACTAATAATATATTAAAACTAAGTTAAAATTAAATCCAAATTTAAAAAAAAAAAAAAAAAACTTAATCAGGCTTGGTCAGGGCCGGGTTAACCGGCCCCAACAAAACAAAAATCGGTCCAGATCAAATCGGGCCAATTTTTGTTAGTGGGTCGGGCTAGATCGGGGTCAGCCCGTCCCCTTTGACAGACTTAGTTATATACTAATTTATAAAATATATACACATGTATATGTTAAATATATAGTACTTTAGAAAATATATATACATACCATTCAATATATACCTACTACTTTAAAATATATGTACTTCTTTAAATAAAACATATGCTACTTAATATAATAAATTAATAATACTTTATAGTAAATTAGTAATATATTAAAATTAAGTATTTAAGTTAAACTAAAAATTCAATTTAAATCATTAAATGGAATAAATTACAAAGTAAGGACTAAGGAGTGAATGAATGTTGAATTTTATTGATTGCAATATGATCCAAAGTTTATAATTTATATGGATGAAAAATCTACAAATTTTGCATCATTTTTCCAACTCATGCATGTTGATATTAACGGGAACTTGCATAGGGTAGTCAAAGTCAACGAGGGCAAAACCATGCATTGGACTTGATTCTGATGAGTTCTCACGTCAAGTCATAATTCTTCAAGTCCCTGCTTGTCATTCGGCTCCGCTTTCATTCCTTAATTTCTTCGTTTGGCTCTAATCCAATCTCTAAGGCAAACAAGAATATTCATTGCATTGTTTCCCAATGAATGTTAGTTGTCTCCAAGTTGCTGTCGTCCTTGACTAAAAGCGCTCTCCGATGCAACGGTTGACATTAGAACATTCAGGATATCTCTAGCTAATCTTGAAGCACAGGATATTGTGTTTCATTACTCCTCCATCAATCCAACGTGTTGATCCGTCATTTGCGATCCTCTAGCGGCGATCGAAAATAATACTTAAGATCTTCCCGATAAGTTGATGTGTAAGCTCCCTCCTCAACACTGTTCTAACAAGGTAAATCATAAAAGGGAACAGGAAAACTACTATGTGCTGGCCTTTTAGAAGATGATGACTCTTTGGGAGGATGATGAGCGACAGTTGGAGTGATATTTGTTGGTATAGCTAAATCAACTAAATCAGCATAATGGTTATATAATTTATTTATGTAAGCATTTGCATCACCCATAGTCGTCCACAAATCAGGTTGTACTTGTTCAGAATTATTGTTAGTATTTATCTCTAAGTTAGAATAAACAAGAGTACTGAAGTGGCACATAGTAGTATATTTCATACACGAATTTAGCATAGCACCAACCAAGTAAATAGGGAGAATCGAAAAAAATATATTTTTAAAATTTAGCAAACATGACACCAACAACTTCTTTCTAACCTTCTTTGTTTTTATATTCTTTGAGCAAAGTAGAAATATTAGCTATATATGCCAAAATATTACAAATAGTAGAATAATAAGCAGTGAAAAATTCAACCGTAGCTATATAAATTTTTTACAAAAACTTAACAAGATCATTAATTACAGCCCAATCAGAATCATGTAGCATGCAATCAGCAGAATCAGCAAAAGAACCACAATGTTGGTTAAAAGATAGTGTAATAGGAACTCTATATTTATAACAAATTTTTAAAAAATCATGCATAGCATTCCATCTAGTATCACATTCTTTAGGCATCAATATCGGTGCAAGTCTATTTTATTCACATTTAAGTTTAAAGTCCCTAATTCTTGATCTTCGATTATTTTCTTGAATAAAACCAACCGCAAGCCAGATTTTTTCAATATAAAACTAAAAAAACTCAACACCGTCTCTTACAATTAAATTATATATATGACAAGCACACTTAACATAAAAAATTTCAGGTAATGACGGAGATAACTTAGATTTTAACTTTTTAATAGCAGTCTTGTCGTTAGAATCATTATCAAAAGCAATACATAAGATTTTATTTTTGATACCATAAAATTCAGCAACTTTAGCAATTGACTCAGCAATAAAATCTCCAGTATGTTTACTATCTTCATCATATAAAAAAACAAAAATACGTTTTTGCATAACAAAATTACTATCTATCCAGTGACAAGTAATGGTTAAATAATTATTTTTATTCACAGCACGACCAAGATCAGAAGTTAGAGACATTCTACATTGAATATTTTTTTAACAATGTTGATAAATAAAAATAATATTGTGGATGAAGTCTAAAATAATTGGCCCGACAAGTACTTCTACGAATACCATTAAACATAGAATTATAAATTGCTTGAATATAATGAATAAAGACATCAGAAAAAGGAAAATTAAAAAGCAAACAACCCACAACTACCATTTTAGTTATTTCTTCCCGATCCCTCAATTTATTATACTTCTTCATTACCTGACTGGGTGCTGGATCCATTCTAGTTTGTGTAGGCCCACCAACATCCGCACCACCTCTTGCAATTTTTAACTCTCTATCGTGATTATCACTTATATGTCTCATTAACGTACCTGTACCCTCTTGTTTGCCTCATTTTTTTTGCTTATATATTTGTTAACAAACATTGCATTGCACCTCAATATCTGATATACGTTTAAAAAATTGTCATGCAATAGTAGTTAGTTTACGAGGTTTTGGGGCATGGGGAGGACGGGGAGGAAGATTAACCGATTCAGATCCAACGTTAGCATTTCTTACTGCGGGTGTCTCACCAATATTTTTACCATCTTTGTCTAAATTAACCGCATCTACTTCGTTTTCTTCTTTTATACCGCAATTTTTTTTACTTCTACATAATCCATATCGTGAGCACTTACACCTATTTCTTCCTCAAAAGGTTGACTAAGTGGTACCGGAGGCGGAGGCACACGGGTATATCTACTACTTGAAGTACCTCTACCGCTAGTAATTCATTTTTTACTACCACTACCACTTCCGGGACAAAAAAATTTAACACCTTTAGTCGCGAGGTTTCTTAATTTATCCATAATATAAATTAAACTAAAAAAATTTAAAATACACAATATAATAAAATTAAATATTCAACAATTAATACACTAATTAAAAATTAAACGTAAGAAATGGAACGATAATATCAAATTTTGAAAGTATCCAAAGGTTGCGACTTTAGAAACTTCCACTCGTACTTTGTAATCACAAAATTAAAAAATTAAAGTGGGCACTTTAGAAATATATAGAATATTTGAGAATTGAGATTTGAGAGAGAATGAGATTTGAGAGACTGAAAAATTGTGTGAAAAATGATTTGAAAGTATAGGATATTTATAAGATTTTTTTTAGGTTTTAAAAAATAATTTAATTGAAAAAAAGTTTTTTTTTTTTTTTTAATAAAAAGGTGTTTTTAGCCGTTTTGGGTTCCCAACGGCTATATTACAGTTGGGCCCAACGGCCTTTCTAAATTAAAATTCGATTTTTGTTTTTATTTTTTTAAAAAGCTAATCGGGCTGAGCCAGGCCGGTTAACCGGTGGGCCTGATCCGGACCGAGTTAATAGGGCCCAACCCAAAAAATACTATGAAGTCGGGGGACTTGACTTTATATTTCTGTTTCATCTTAATTTCTGAAAAAGTAAAACACACTTCTTAGAAAGATCACTTTGATCTGGTGTTGGGTATTTTTGTACTTCATAATGTTCTTGTTTTAAACTTGAACTAGTTTTGAAATTATTGCTAAAATACAGATTGTGTGTACCCGAAAAACTAACAATTTATCACCTCAATTTCATCTCCTCCACTCAACCACATCACCGCGACCCTCTAAATTCTCCCTTAACAGACCATAGACATAATTCATTTCCTTCATTACAATCGTTCTCACCCACACACGGTATAAAAACATTTTTATTAGAGTGGACGAGCTAACCAAATTCATAATTAAATTCGTGTTGGATTGAATGACCTAACCGGAATCACTAATGCCGCTTTAATCCGTCATTGTATAAACTAAAATGAAACTACTCCAAAAATCAGTTCAAGTTTGAACTCATCTGATTCTACATTCAGATTATTTTCTTTCGTCCAATTTGCTTTAACTTCAAAGATTCGATTAATTTAATTCCTTATTTTACATACCGTTTCTTACTTTTTGTCAAAAGAATCAAATTCGACGACGGTCCCGCCACGAAATGTATTTGGCATATTCCTAAGAAATTGTTACTTGAAAAAGTTAATGGAGGTGAAGAAGCCTAGTGTGTTCATGAGGTATTTGTCGTTAATAACGGGATGATGAAAAGAGTATTTCGCTACTAAAGGATTGAGATAATTTGACCTTATTTTATTCAAATTATTAGTAGTAGTATAAATAACATAAATATCAATCTTTTTTAAAATAATTACATTCTCTTCTATTTTTTAAATTACTTTACTCTCTATCTATTAATATACATAACATAACCGCCGACATATACATAACATTCTGTGTATATGTTGCAATTTTTGTAATATATTTAGGGAGTTGAGATTTTTTATAATATTGAAAACATAAATTGTGTATTTATGTAATTTTTACTTATTATTATTATTATTATTATTGGAAATTTCCAAAATCAACTTTTCTTGTATTTTTGACAAGTACTTGTGAATAAACACAAAAACAAAATAAGCACGTCGTCAATTCACAATCGTCAAATTCTGCAAGTCACAAATATATCATCTCTTTCATTTTGTAACTACACCACGTTTATTCTTTTTCTAAAATTGTGTTCATTTTTAAAAAGTATATTTTTCATTTCTTTGCTTGTCATTTTTCAAACTTTACCTCTTGTGATGTCATCTACTAATGATTCCTTCTTCTTTTTTTTTTTTTTTTTTTTTTTTAATTTGTCCATATTTAACTTGACAAAAATAATAAATAAAGGAAGGATAATTTTACAATATTACTTTCACTGTTTCAACATAATTTATTTGACACTCACCTTAAAAAAAAATTATCAAGAGTTTATTTTATTAAATTAGTCTTTAACTATACTTTAAAAATGTAAATTCATCATTTATATATATACTTTGCTTAGAATTTAATGATAAGGTAGTATTGAAAAAATATAATAATATTTTTTTTTAATTTTATAGATGGAATAATTAAATTAAAATAAATATTTTTAGAAAGATGGTCAATTATTTTGAAATGAGGAAAGTACCTTTTGAATGTAATATATTTAATACTTTGAGAGATATATTTTATAATGACTATAGTTTAACAAGGATAAAAATAGACACAGAGTAATAAATTATTTTTAAATTTTTAAAATCGAACAAGTCAAGTTAGATGACTATTTTGTAGAGTTGTCATTATGTGTCAGGCCCATTAGATCGGTCCAAACCGGCTTGTAATTTGATGGAGTTGGCTTTAGTTTTTGAAGTTCATTTAAGAACAGAGCGTTTTAGCCCGATCTAGATAGACCCATAACCCGTGGGCTTGAGCAAGGTGGTTGGACTAGCCCGTAAGTCAAATACATGCAACTATTTAGATTATTTATTAGTATTTTCATTTGGTTCAAAGGATATCATGTCAAAAGTTATTTAGTTTCGCTATTAGGAGTAATTAACAAGTATTAACACTATGTAATATTGTCCGATAATATTTATGTTTATTAACATTCTAAAATTAAATTATAATTTTTTTTTAAAGTGGGTTGGCCCGCAGCTCACAGAGTAATGGTGTGGGCTTGATATTTTTTGGCCCATCATTTTGATGGGTCAGTCGGGCCTGATCCGTCAAACTCAAAGCCAATGTGGACTAGTTCGGATGAACTAAGCGGACACATATTAACAGCTCTACTATTTTGTAATATAGTACACAAATAAAAATAAACTAAGGAAACTAAGTTATAATTTGGTCTAAAAATAAATTTGAAGCAGATTTTGTACTTTGAAAATTAATTTCCCTTATAATTGAATATTTTAATGGCCAAAGAAATAACTTAACAAAAAAAAAATCAAAAAGTACATCTAAAATTTACTATTGTTTACTCCCTCTATTTTATTTTACTCGTCCCAATTTAATATTATACATTAATTAAGAAAAATAATTAATGGCATGAATATTCTACTATAGTACCCCTATTAAATAATATTTATATTTTAATTTGGAGAAAAAAATTAATACTAAGGTTAAAGAAAAAGAAAAAAATTATCCTATCTTGATTAATGAAAAATGACAAGTAAAATAAAAATATTAAATTAAAAAATTTGGAACAAGTGAAATGAGACGAACGGGATATTTATGAGGAAATAGTTCCAAATGACACGTGTCACAAATAGTAAGAGGGCCCCTGAGTGCAAAAGGACTTCCGATTGGAACCATAGTTTTTTGTCCAAACGGGCCGTAAGTTTTCTCATGGGCTACCATCCATGTGGTTGCTGAAAGGTCCCTTTTGGGAGTCCACTGGTTGCTGCTCTCCCGTATTATATTGGAAAATTAAAAATTACACAAATACACAATTTATATTTTTAATATTATAAAAAATCTCAATTCCCTAAACATATTATAAAAATCTCAATATATATACAGAATGTTATGTATATATCGGTTATATTATGTATACTAATAGGGAGAGAGAGTAAAGTAATTAAAAAAGTAGGAGAGAGTACAATTACTTTCAAAAGGATTGATATTTATGTTATTTATACATTATTTTATGTGATATCATTTGATTTGATATGATTTTTATTTTTATTTTTTAAAAAAGGACTTTTAAAATTTGCTAATTTTAGTAAAATAAATGGGTTATTAACCTATCCAAACATAAATGGCTTGAACAAGTTATAATTTTGTGGGCTATTTTTAATACCCCTAATCAATATATTAAGGGGTTGTTTGATACAAGACATAAGAGATAATTAATTTTGAGATTAATATTTGGTGAGCTTATTCATATTCGATTGGGATAGAATGCATGAGATAATTCATTCCAAAATTATAATAGTATTATTTTATCCCACTTTAAGGATAAAATAACAAATTTCGAAATAACTAATACCGAGATAATTAATTACAAGATAACTTATTTCAAACAATTCCTAAATCCTCAATTAAAAAATAAACATTATTGCACTTTGTTATTTCTTATTTCTTCTCCTATTTCTATCAAGTCATCAACATGAGTACCCTTGTTCAGTACCTACCAGAACACATTGAACCATCTACCAAAATTTGACTCTGTTTATTTAATTATCTCCAAGCTGTAAGCAACACCTGCTCCTTAAACTTGTCATTAATTTTTATAAAAAAATTATTATAGATATTTTGATTATAATTTATTATAATTGAACACCCTAACACATAATAAAATCTTATATTAAATATTTTTGGCTAATATATTGGAAAAGTTTTTGTGCGAGCACTCAACTACTAATTACGTAAATAAGTGAACCAAATAAAATATGTCCCGTTATTTAATTGTCCACGTTAACCTAAACTGGGACAAACATAAAGTCATATGGTTTGTTGAGGTTAATTAGTGCAATCAAAGGTGGTGACACATTTTATGTGGCAAATTAACTTTTCTATGTAAATGTAATGAATGTCTGAAAATGCTAATAAAAACTTTTTAAATATGAGTCGAAAATGCCCGATAGAAACAATTCATTGTTATAATTTGATATATAATTCTAACAACTTTTATTTATAAATGAATTACAAAAAATTGAGTCATATTTTAGTTATAAGTTTTTTTTTACATTTGCAAACTCTAAATAAATTACATATAATAATAATAATAATAATAATAATAATAATAATAATAAATTATCTAAGTGATTTTAGATTTCTTTTATCAATCATTTCTTGTTATAATCTAATTAGTTCTTTTTTGATATTTTTATTAGTCCAGAAATAAATAAAAAATATTGTGATGTTTATTTTTTCATTAATTATTATTTTTAAATAAAGGACAAAAACAAAGAAAGAGAAACAATGAAAAAATAATAAACTAACCAAAAAAGGTGAAAAGGGGAAAAATAAATTTAAAAAGAATACACAATAATGATGTTCGCAAATGGCATGAAAATAATAGTAACAATGATAATAAGAAGTAGAAGTAGACAAAAATAATATAAAAGGACAAAAGCAACATATTAATGAGACAAAAAATTAGGAAGACGAAAGAAGCAGAAATAATATAAAAGGACAAAAGTCAAAAATGAATGAGACAGAAAATTAAGAAGAAAGAAGCACATGTCTCCTCCATAATCCCAGGGAAACAAAACTCAATTATTAGCAAATCTTGTCTTAGCGTGCAAATCAAGGGGCCATCTAATGTAAATATTTTATAGTGTATGAATATTCTAATAATTTAATAAGTACATATGAACAATTTTAAATAATTTATTTGATTAGAGCTGCAGTTTTCAGTTGTTTCCGCTTAATATTAAGCCCTGTAGTTCTCTTTTGCTTATGAGACAAATCAAAGATTAGTGATGCCTTTAATGGACAATTAGTAAACTAGGATAGTTTCACCAATTTAAATTATTTGTTATTTAGAAATTAAAGCAAAATTAATCAATTTATTCTCATTTATTTTTAAAGAATATAAACATCTTAATAAAGTATAGTATATATTTGTTGGGTTCAAAATATATGAAAAGTGTGAATGGAAAATGGAGTGAACCAAGTGGAAGGAAAAATAGAGAAGAAAACACTAAAATAAAAAGTCTACTAATTCTCCCATATTGGTGGGAGAATGTGACTTTCAAGTGTTTATATTAAGAAACACTTATTTCACTTGGTAAGTGAGGTAAGAAATAAGAGATGCATTGCGTCATCGTCGTCGTTCGGCCCGGCTTTAGCTTTGGCTTCGGATAATGATAATGATAATGATTGTTGAGATCTATCTTTTTGGACAAAGTTTATTTGACAGAAATTTGATCTGAAAATATCAAAGGGAAAAACACAATTTTTCTGTGTTTTCTATCCTCCATTTATATGCATGCATGCATGCGGTGGCTGACACATTTCGAAATGCTATGCAGAAACGAAGAAGTGATGCTTTGGAAGGGATGCAACCCTTCAATGAAATGACACACTGTTTCATGAAATGATATGCCTGTTCAGAAAAGACACATTCTTTGGACGAAGAGACATGATTTTCCAGAAAGGTCATACGTTTTAAGTGAACCATTGCCACCTTTTCGAAAAGGCATCTGATAGGCTATATAACCTGCTTTCATCCATAGGTTTAGACACAAATTTTCTGAAACAAAACTCTCTTCTTGTCTTCAAAAACATTCTGTGTGATCAATCAAATCGTTGAGTGAGTTCGATGAATCCAACAATTTGAGGTACCGCTATTGTTCGGATTGAAGGTCATTTTACCCAGGGAGGAAGATTCCATAACCTCGGGTACAGTGAAGGAAATTATTCCTTAAGAATTCTCCGTGAAGTCGGGGGACTTGGCCTTAAAATTCTATTTCATCTCTTTTCTGAACATTAACACACTTCTTAGATAGATTATTCATAATCTAGTGTTGAAGGTGTTAAGGTACTTCATAAGTGTTCTTGTCTTGGACTTGAACTAGTGTAGAAGTTCGTGTTTCTTATATACAGATTCTTTTACCCGAATACATACTAAATAACAATCTTAAGGAATAATTTATTGTTTAAGAATTTGTATTGCTTGTTTCTGGAGATTAAAGCTTTTAGCTTTCTACTCCGTTTGAACTTAACTAGTGATTTGAAGAAATAAAATCTCCATCATAAGTTAAAGATCATTCAGCTGACGATTGGAAGTCATAAAAACTTCATCGTTAAACTAGAAACAAGAAGATGAGTTTAAAGTTATTTAACTTTATTAGTAGTATTTTAAAAATACTAAATTTACTGTCTTGTGGTGACAGGAAAAATGATGAATGATAATCAAATGGATGATGCTACGACTATGGCGGCAACTACCATTGCCACGACAAGTTGAGAAAATGTTCCGCAACCTATGGCACCTGCAGAGAAGCTCGAAAAGTTTACGGGCATTGACTTCAAAAGATGACAGCAAATGATGTTCTTTTACCTCACCACTCTATGTCTTCAAAGGTTCACTAGCGAGGATGCTTCTCTGCCCGAGGGAACCTCGGACAAAGAGTGTTTCATAATAGTAGAGGCTTGGAAACACTCAGACTTCCTTTGTAGGAATTATATCTTGAGTGGTATCTAAGACGACCTTTATAATGCTTACAGTGGAACTAAGACATCGAAGGAATTGTGGGGGGCACTAAAACGAAAATATAAGACAAAGCATACGGGAATTAAAAAATTCTTCGTTGCAAGGTTCCTGGACTTTAAAATGATAGATAGCAAGTTAGTTGTCTCTCAAGTGCAGGAATTACAAGTAATCATCCATGATCTCCTAACGGAAGGTATATCTTGAAAAAATACCTTTGTTGAACAAATTGAAAATGTTCTTAGTACTCACATAAACTGTTTTGTAGGTTTGATTGTGAATGATGCATTTCAAGTAGCAGCGATAATTGAGAAACTACCACCTATGTGGAAAGACTTCAAAAACTACTTGAAGCACAAACGCAGGGAGATGACTGTCGAAGATCTTATTGTCCGACTACGTATTAAAGAGGATAATAAGGTTGCCGAGAGAAGGTCAAAAGAAAATTCTACAATTAATGGAGCACATATTGTAAAAGATGATTAAAACAATTCTAAGAAAAGGAAGAAAATTGAACATGAAAGCAATCAACCCAAGAGGAAATTCAAGGGAAAGTGCCTCAACTGTGGCAAGATTGGCCATAAGTCCACGGATTGTCGTTCCTCTAAAAAAGGCAAGAAAAAAGACCAAGTAAATATGATTTAGTCCGATAAAGAATGTGATGATCTGTGTGCTATGCTTTCAGAATGCAACTTGGTGGGGAATCCTCGCAAATGATGGATGGATTCTGGTGTCACCCGCCATGTTTGTGCTAACAAAGAGTTGTTTTCGACGTTCGCTCTGGCTCAAGTAGAAGAAACGATCTACATGGCTAACTCCTTTACTGCAAAAGTAGAAGGAGCTGGAAAGGTATGCTTGAAGATGACTTCCGGTAAAGTGTTAACACTTGACAATGTCTTGTATGTTCCGGAGTTAAGGAAGAACTTGATTTCTGTTTCACTTCTAGACAAGAACGAATTCAAATGTGTTTTTGTTTCCGAAAAAATTGTACTTAGTAAAGGAGAAGTGTATGTAGGAAAAGGCTACCTCACTGAGGGCCTATGCAAAATGAATGTAATGAATGTTGAAATCAATAAAAGTTCAATTTCTTCTTACTTGCTTGAGTCTTATGATTTGTGGCATGAACGTTTAAGCCATGTTAATTACAAAACATTACGAAAACTGATTAACTTAGAAATTTTGCCAAACTTTGAGTGCAATAAATCAAAGTGTCAAACGTGTGTGAAATCAAAGTATGCAAAACATCCTTATAAGTTTGTTGAAAGGAATTTCAATCTCTTAGACTTAATATACACTGACTTTTGTGATATGAAGTCAACACCATCACGTGGTGAAAAAAAGCATTTCATAACTTTTATTGACGATTGCACTAGATATTGTTACGTCTACTTGCTAAAAAGTAAGGATGAAGCAATAGATGCGTTTAGGCAATACAAAACTGAAGTTGAAAATCAGTTAGAGAAAAAGATAAAAATGATAAGAAGTGATAGGGGCGAAGAATATGAATCTCCGTTCGCTGAAATATGTGTAGAGAATGAAATTTTTCATCAAACTACGGCTCCATATTCACCTCAATCTAATGAAATTACGAAAAAGTAAAATCAAACTTTGAAGAAAATGATGAATGTCTTACTTATAAGTTCAGGTTTATCGCAAAACTTGTGCGGGAGATTATCCTTACAGCCAACCATATACTCAATAGAGTTTCCCATAGTAAGACATAATCAATTCCTTATGAAAAATGGAAAGGAAGGAAACTCAACTTGAAATATTTCAAAGTATGGGGGTGTCTAGCAAAGGTCTAAGTTCCTATACCTAAAAGGGTTAATATAAGACCTAAGACGGTGGTCTGTGTGTTCATAGAATATGCTAAAAGTAGTAAAGCATGTCGATTTTTGATTCATAAATTTGAACATTCGGATATTAATGAAAACACAGTAATTGAATCAGGTAATGTTGAATTCCTTAAAAATATTTATTCGTATAAAACTAGACATGAACAGTCTAGTGGGGGGTCTAAACGACCTCGAGATAAATCAAGTGAGAATGTACATAATGAAGAAAATTCAAGACGTAGTACACGTCAAAGAATGTCAACTTTGTTTGGTTCGGATTTTGTAACATTTCTCTTAGAAAATGAGCCTCAAATATTTAAAGAAGCGATGTCGTCATCAGACTCATCCTTTTGGAAAGAGGCAGTCAATAGTAAGATTGATTCAATCTTAAGCAACCATACGTGGGAGTTGGTTGATCTTCCTCCAGGAAACAAACCTTTAGAATCTAAATGGATCTTCAACAAGAAAATAAAAGAGGATGGTACTATTGATAAATACAAGGCACGACTTGTAGTAAAAGACTTCAAACAAAAAGAAGACCTTGATTACTTTGATACATACTAGCCGGTAACAAGGATAACGTCGATTCGAATGTTAATTGCCTTGACGGCGGTATATGATCTTGAAATTCATCAAATGAACGCGAAAACCACATTCCTAAGTGGAGAATTGGAGGAAGAAAATTACATGGAACAACATGAGGGTTTTGTGGTTCCAGGAAAAGAAAATATGATGTGTAAACTTGTTAAGTCACTTTATAGACTAAAACAAGCACCTAAGCAATGACATACAAAGTTTGACCAAACTATGTTGGCAAACGGATTCAAGATAAATGAATGTGATAAATGTGTTTATATTAAAGACACTCCAAATCACCAAGTCATTGTGTGTTTATATGTGGATGATATTTTGATCATCAGTAGACACATTTCAGACATAAATGCAACGAAATAAGTGCTCAGGAGTAAGTTCGATATGAAAGATCTTGGAGTTGCGGATGTGATCTTAGGAATAAGAATCCATAGAACTCCACAAGGATTGACATTGTTGCAGTCTCATTATATCGAAAATGTACTTGACAAATTCAAGTATATGGAATTCGGTATTGCCAAAACTCCATTGGATGTGAACTTTTCACTTCGAAAGAATGAAGGTGAAAGTGACTCACAATTGAAGTACGCAAGAGTATTGAGATGTTTAATGTATATAATGAACTGTACACGACTAGACATAGCATGCGCTATTAGTAAATTGAGTTGGTACACGAGTAATCCCAACAAAACTCATCGGATAGTAATAAAAAGAGTTTTGGGGTATCTTAAATACACTTAAGACTATGCCTCGCATTATAATAAATATCCCGCGGTACTCAAAGGATATAGTGATGCAAATTGGATCATCGGATCGAATGAAGTAAAATCCACAAATGGATATATATTTACTATCGATGGAGGATCAGTCTTTTGGAAATCATCCAAACAGACTTATATTGCTTGCTCTACAGTGAAATCTGAATTTATCGCATTGGATAAAAATGGTGAAGAAGAAAATAACTCCAAAATTTTTTGGAAGATATTCCTTATTGTCCCAAACCAATGGCACCAGTATGTATACACTGTGATAGCCAAGTAGCAATAGGTAGGGCAGGGAGCATGATATACAATGATAAATCTCATCACATTCGACGGAGACATAATACCGTTAGGGAACTTCTCTCTAGTGGAATTATCATTATTGACTATGTAAAGTCAAAAGATAATGTATCGGATCCACTTACAAAATGTCTATCTAAAGAAGGAGTGGAAAGTACATACAAGGAAATGGGTTTAATGCACAGGTCAAGTCAGTATGACAGTAACTCTATCTAGCAGAATGGAGAACCCAAGAGTTAATTTCAAAGAGATCAAACAAAGTTGTATCTGACAGGTTCAACGTTGTCAATATACCCAAGCCATTCTCATGATGTAGGCAATGTTTAGTAAATAAGAATAAGACTTAAAGGTGAAAAGCTTTTTAATGATTATCTAAATTTGGCATATTTGACCAAATAGTTTAATCTATAGGATTAAACGTTTAGAAATCACCTATGTGAGGGCGAAGTGCAAGCCGCTTCAAAGAGAATGTTAGTAAATGTCTATTCTCTAAGCTCTCATGAAATCAGGACGTGTTCATGGCTGAAAAGAACAAAACCATGAGAACCATAAATGGTAAAAGACTGGTTGTATGGCATATGTTGTCTAGGTGTACATTAAAGCTCGATGGTTCAAAGATATCAAATCTACCGATTGATCGAGTGCATCCGATGCATATTCACTACGAAAAGTTCAAAGGGAAACCCACTTATCCAGATGCAATCAGTCTTTGCTTGATGATTACATACTTATCTGTAAAAAATTTACGAAAAATAGTCATTCCCTATTCATGTGAGGGATTGTTGGGTTCAAAGTATATGAAAAGTGTGAATGGAAAATGGAGGAAATCAAGTGAAAGGAAAAGAGAAGAAAATACTAAAAAGGAAAGTGTACTCTAAAATGAAAAGTCTATTAATTCTCCCATATTGGTGGGAGAATGTGACTTTCAAGTGTTTATATTAAGAAACACTTATTCCACTTGGTAAGTGAGGCAAGAAATAAGAGATGTCTTGCGCTGTCGTCGTCGTCGCTCGCTCGGCCCAGCTTCGACTTCGGATAATGATAATGATCGATCGATGAGATCTATCTTTTTGGACAAAGTTTATTTGACAGAAATTTGATTCGAAAATACCAAAGGGAAAAACATAACTTTTTGTGTTTTTTATCCTCCATTTATATGCATGCATGCCGTGACTGACACTGTTTCGAAATGCTATGCAGAAACGAAGAAGTGATGCTTCGGAAGGGATGCAACCCTTCAACGAAATGACACACTGTTTCATGAAATGGTATGCCTGTTCGAAAAAGACACATTCTTTGGACGAACAGACATGATTTTTCAGAAAGGTCACACCTTTTAAGTGAACCATTGCCACCTTTTCGAAGAGGCATCTGATAGGCTATATAAACCTACTTTCATCCATAGGTTTAGACATGAATTATCTGAAACAAAACTCTCTTCCTGTCTTCAAAAACATTCTATGTGATCAATCAAATCGTTGAGTGAGTTCGTTGAATTCAACAATTTGAGGTACCGCTATTGTTCGGATTAAAGATCATTTTATTCAGGGAGGAAGATTCCATAACCTCGGGTATAGTGAAGGAAATTAGTCCTTAAGGACACTCTGTGAAATCGGGGGACTTGGCCTTAAAATTATATTTCATCTCTTTTTTGAACATTAACACACTTCTTAGATAGATTATTCATAATCTAGTGTTGTAGGTGTTAAGGAACTTCATAAGTGTTCTTGTCTTGGACTTGATCTAGTGTTGAAGTTCGTGTTGCTTATATACAGATTCTTGTACCCGAATACATACTAAATAATACTCCCCCCGTTTCATAATAAATGAATTATTGGAGTATTTTTAGTGTTTCAAAATAAGTGAATCAATTCTAAATTTACCCTTGAGGATTTGACAACCAAGGAGCCCATCAACTGAAAAAGAATAAAATAAATATGATTTTGTACTTTGAACAGGGGTAAAAATGAAAAACTATGTTAAATTTATGTCTTTGATTCTTTTTATTAATTTGTGTGTCAAAATCCAACAATTTATTTATTATATCACTTCCCATATGTATATTATTATGTCACATATTTGCTTAATTTTGCACAAGCGTTTATGTATTATATGTGTTACAATTACCCATGAAAAGCTATGTCCATTGTCAAATTTCGAGAAAATTACGTGTAGCTCTCTCAACTAAAGAGAAACAAAAATCAAGAAGAGAATCTTTTTTTTTTTTCAGTTAATAAGAAGAGAATCGTATTGTCTTGTGAACCTGACTCTGGCAGTAGGTAGATTATTTGTGCCTCATCTCTCGTACGGTTGAAATTAATTGCGTATAACTTCTTTTTATTATTTTTTTTAATCAAAACTTGGCTGGTGGCCTCTTATTATTCTTTTTATTAATTCATAAATATTTGGACTGAAAAATACTCTGTTTTTAATTTTATTGTTTTCTTATATCAAAAATAAATATTTATTTTAGCAAATTAAGAACTAATTAGGATTTAATTTTTAGTAGTTAAATATAAAATTAAAAATGTTATTACTTTCTCTCTGTTTATCAATACTAAAAATAAATATCCAACTGTTCAGTTTAAAAATTTAATGGATATTTTATTATTTTCTATCTATTTTATTCTTACTATTAAATATTATTCATCACTCAATGCATTTTCAAGACGTTAAATTTACTATATTTAAAAGATGTTATATTAAAATTACTCCCACTATTTATTGTTTCTTAACGTGTGTGTCTAGTCAATATCTCTTGAACGGATTTTAATACATACATCTCTTAGAACTTTCTTAAAAAATATGTCAAATCAATATAAATAAAATAATCTAAAATTGAAAAAGAATTAAATTCACCAATTTGTGAGATAAAATAAAAGGTCACACACAATAAATATCAATTGTTTGAAAAGCAAAGTAAAAATTTTCGTAAATACAAATGGTCTACCGTTCACTTTCCTTCAAACTAGGACACGTGAGAAGGTATATTTTGATTTTTCAATGATTAATTTGAATCCGTATTATGTAGAACTCATTCACATAAGGAAAAAAAATAATCTGGTGAAATATGATTCAATGAATAAATAAGGGATTGCAAGAATCTGCTTTTAAACTCTAAAATACAAGGGGAAATTGTTTTATCAAATCAAAGCGATAAAAAAATCTTTCAGAGGGGAAGCCACGATTCCATTTGTTTAGGTAACCAAAAATAATAAATAAATAATGATTTATACTTGATACTTAAATTCAAGATTAATATTCCAAATAATCACTTAACTTTAATTTTTTTTCAAAAAATCATATAACTTTGATTTTTACTCCAAAAGTCACTTAATTAAAAAAAAAAAATTCTTGAAAAATCACTCAATTTGAATTTTTAATTCAAAAGTCACTCTATTATGCATGTTTTACTTAAAAAGTCGAGCAACCTATTTAATTGTTTTTTCAAAATTAAAATTTTGCTAACATGAAAATTTCACTTAAAAGCCAAAATTGTAATCAATAAAAATATATTTATTTAAACTATTTAATGACCTCCCCTATCCAATATTCATTTTAACCGATTATTAATAGGCAACCTAATTAAAGCAATTAATAAATAGGCACCGAGGGGCCTTCACACCACCATTATCTATATCTATATCTATAATCTATATAATATATTAAAAATGTGAAGACTTTTAGAAAAGTGATTTGAGTTTTTTGTTCTTTATTTAAAAAAACTCTTTTTTAGACAAAATTATTTTTTCACTATTTTTAAAATTTATTATTTGATTATTTTTATTATATTAACTAGACTCTTAAAATATATGAGACTCCTAAAATATATGGTAAGAGAATTAATTAATATTTTTCTTTGTACTGATTAATTAGAAAGATACTCTAAAATAGGATAGAAAAATACTCCTAAAATAGAATTCTATTAAGGAAATAGTTTTATAAATATTGAGATGTACGTTAAACTAGAGAAGAAACTGATTTACATATTAAGAAAATATGATTGACGCTCATCTAACTTGATTCAGTTGCATGTCTAGATTGGTGGATGCTTAATTTTCTCATCCTCAACTTCTTCACTATTTCTGTCAACATAATAGAATTAAACGTGTGCGTGTGTATATATATATATATATATATATATATATATATATATATATCTTCTTTGTTTTCATTCAAGTTGTTCTTTAGTGTCAAAGTTTTCGCTTAGACAAGAATTATTTTCATCAAAACTGAAGTTTTGTGATCGCTATTTTATTATTTTGTTGTAATTTACAGGTCGTTGATGAATTTACAGATGGTAGATGAATATCGGTCGGCTTTGAGATTTTTTTTTTTAGCTAAATGTTAGGTTTAATTCTATTGTTTTTATATCTCTGTTTTTTTTTTGTGCGCAAAGGTAAAGTTTAGTTGTATTATTTTGATATCTCTATTGTCGTATTATTTTGTTATAGTTTATGAGTGATAGATGAGTGTCGGACGACTTTGAGAAAATTTTTGTGTTAAAGTTAAATTTAATTATATTGTTTTGATGTTTATACCATCATATTGTTTTGTTGCAGTTTATAAGTGGGAGATGAACGTCGATCGGGTTATTTTTTTGGGAAAGAGTAGGTTTAATTAAATAAATTCTCCAAAAGATGTTGAATTTAATTATTGTATTTATATTCATTATTTAATTAAATATCTTATTTAGTATAGCATTTGAAATCAATAAAGTAAGGTATACGCGCAAGACACGTACACATAAACTAGTTATATTAAAAGAAACACCAATCAATATCAACAAAAAATATCTTCATAACTGAAACTAAGATTTTAAAAATACAATTAGTAACCTATTACGGTAGATTAAATACATAAACAATATAGAAAATACATTGTTAAAGTCTAAAAAATTATATTTTATATAAATTCGTACTATCATGCGACAGCATGTTTTATCAACTTATATAAGTAGATATAAAAATATCTCCCCTTCTAAGTTTTTGTAATTTAACTCCTCTTTAAGAATTTTTGCCTCCTTTTAATTAGAATTTAAGCTAAATATATTGATACTGCAAATATTTTTTGCACCATTAGTGTAGGTTAACACTTAAATATATTATAATCCGGTAGTCATCATTTTAATTAGGTTGCCTTTTAATAATTAGTTAGTTTAAATGAATACTGGAAATGTGCGGGTCCTTACATGATTTAAATATCTTTTTTATTTATTAGAAATTTGATTTTAAATAAAATTTTCTATCTTATCAAATTTTAATTAAAAAAATTATTAAATAGGTTGAGTGACTTTTTAAATAAAAATTAAAGCTAAGTATTTTATGAGCAAAGAACTTTTAATTGAAAATGACTTTATGAGAAAAAAGACATAAATTGAGTGACCACTTCAAACAGTAACTAGATGATTTTATTCAGCTACCATAATTGGTAAAAGGTATATTAATCAAGAGAGAGTATTTTGGGTTGTTAGGTTTGCAATAAATTTGGGCAGAAAAGGTCAAATGAAGTACCTTATTATATTTATTTCTCTTTAACAACTACTATTTTTTTTCTTAATAATGTACTAATTATTGTCTTACAAAATTGTTTACAAGGGAATCTCAATTAGTGAATATTGATCTAAAACCCTCTATGGGGTCTTTTAGTTCGTAGAACAAAAAAAATAATTTTGAGATATTTTATGAAACTATTTTATTTTATACTTATACGATAATAAATATTGTTCAATCTCAAAGTTATTTTATGTATTAAAATAATTAATAAGATAAATTATCTCATATAAAAAATAAAATAAATAATTTTATTAAATATCTCTATTTATTTTAGCTTGCTAATTAAACGGCCCTACATGACTGCGCTAAGATGTGACCAGAAAAACGAGAAAAAAAATGTAAGGAAATAAAGTGTAGTCCATATCTTAGCTTGCCACCTATCAAATAAATAGAGTACTCAGGTGAAGCATATACTAATTATTACTTTTGTATATACTCTCCGTTTAAAAAAAAATGATTTATTTTAATTTGACATAAAATTTTAAAAATAAAGAATACTTTTTAATCTCATGATCTTAAATTAAAGTTGTGTTAAATATACCAAAATACTATTTAATCTTGTGATCCTAAATATGTCATGTGAAAAATTAAAATAAATATTATAAAAAAAGAAAATAAGTCATTCTTTTTTAAACGGAGTGAATATTATTTATTAATACTCTTTATGGCATCTTGGTATGGTGTGACCACAAAAAGAAATTTGGCGCAGTATATAGCGCTATTTTCATTTAATTCGAGATTTTAATTTTGAGTTTGAAGTATAAAAAAAATTCTAAGCGGATTTGAAGTAGTTGAATTCAATGTGAATATCAAATATCGAATGAGAAATAACAAAATTATTATTGCCGCTTAGCTATTAATAATAGGTAATTTTATCCACTAAGGCTAAGACATATGCGAAAAAATTACCTCTTTTTTTATTGACACTTAAATCCGAGACCTCATGATTCTCAATTCACTTCATTAATCACTAGCTTGATCCTGAACAATTCAAATAAGTGAGTATCTGTTTAATTTAGTTAATACACTAACAACACATTCGCATCGTTATCTTAACTCCGTGTAACTTAAAAAACAACTTACTCTATTGATATAATATTCGTTCATGGTGGGTCTGTAATCTTATACTCTCCCGTTCCATATTTAATTGGTCACCTTACTAAAAATAATTATTCTCGATGTAATAAACGTTAAAACATAGAGCATCATTAAGAAAGCTCTCGATGTTATTTAATTTCTACTTAGAAGCGTTAAAAAACGAAGAAAATTCGTTTTCTTCAAATAATTCATCAGCGACTACATATAATATTTAAATTAATGGAATCCAAAATCGTAACATTATTGTAATCATAACGTGTTTAGTAAGTATTTAAATTATATACATATAATATTTTCTTTGTTTTAATTTATTATTTGTTTTATTTAGTCCGTTTAAATAATAATGTCTATTTTTCTTTTAACAATTCTCTAATTTTAACTTTTCACTCTATATATTTAAGACTATAAGATCAAAGACATTGTTCTACATTCTACATATGTTTAGATTAAAACAATAAAATTCAATAATATTCTTTATTTTCTTAAATTTGATTTGTGCCAAGCAAGGGCGGAGCCAGGGTGGTGCAAGTGATTTGTTAAACCTCCTTCATAAAAAAATATCAAATCAAAAACCAGACAAACAAATTGTAAGTGTCAAACACACAAATCAAACTAAACAAATTGAGAGTTAGAGAATTTTTTTTTTGGTTTCCCAAGATATTCCCCAGTCCGATGGGCCAAAGACTAATCCTTCACGGATCTGAGCTCCATTTAAGGGTTTGTCGCTGACCAATTGGTTGCTGCATGCACAAAACAGGAATCGAATCTCCGACACTTATTTAAACGATCGAGTAAGCTAACCATTAGACCAACCAAGCTTGGTTATAGCTAGAGAATATTACTACTACTCAATATGGCATAACAATCTCTACATAAATATTTGCAAGATTTGACTATAATTTACTGTCCCAAGCTAAAAATTGTGGATCCTAAACTTAAAACTATGCAATAAACAATCCACAATTATAGTGCACCTAATGATAATCCTATTATTTCTCTCCACCACTTCCATCCTATAATTTTTAAGTCTTCCACTTTCCTTTCTCCATTACTACTACCATTCTCCCTCTCTCTCTCTCTCACACACACGTCTCTCTTACTTTTTTTTCTTTGTATAAAGCTTATAATTTCTATCTACAAACCTCCCTTTTCATCTTTTCTTCTCTCTCTATATATATATTCTAAATATATATATAGAGAGAGAGTTCACAAAAAAAAAAAGAAAATCAAGAAAAACCAAGAAGAAGAGACATAAGATCCAACATTGTTGCAAAAAAACAACCACCACATTTACAACAATGTTGCCATTTGAAAGCATTGAAGAGGCTTCAATGTCTCTAGGGAGGAATTTGACATTTGGAGAAACATTATGGTTCAAATATACAGGTGATAAATCAGATTTCTATCTCTATTGTCACAACACAATATTCTTGATCATTTTCTACACATTGGTCCCTTTACCAATGGTTTTTATTGAGCTAATGAGGTCCAACAAGTTTGAAATGTACAAGATTCAACCCAAGACAAGATTTTCTTTATCTGAAATGATGGAATGTTATAGAAAAGTGATCATCACTTTTGTATTTGCTGTTGGTCCTCTTCAACTTCTCTCTTATCCCATCATTGAGGTGTGTACCCAATACCCATCCATGCACAATTTTTTATTTTATTTTTGAATTTATTTATATAAAAAATGACAATATTGCCCCTTGAAAATTTGATCCCCAAAAGTAACTTGCTGACAGCTAAATAGTAGTTCAAAAATACCCTTTTTGCTAATGATTGTTTCAGTTCGAATAAACATGCAACCAAAATAAAAGAAAAACTGCTGGAAATACTCTTGAACTCTTGGATACAAGAACAATTCAAATATATTAGTGGTCTAATATCAAAATTAAAGATTAATTTTAATTTTAATTTTTTTTAAAAAAAAGTTAATTGTATTATTTTTTTCATGAAATATATTCTTCTAATTTTTTAAAGACATGTCACATTTTTTTTAATGATTTTTTCATTTTTATATGAAAAGTTTACTTTTCTATAACTAGTAATCAATTTTTATTTCAAAAAAGTATAACCTAGTATTGCCTAAAAGAAATATGGCCTCTCTAAGTTTTTAGGGTTTAAAATACATGCCCTTTTTAAAAACTTTTAAAGCCGGCCATGAAAAAACAAGCTGTCGTATTTCGAATATTTAAAGATATCGTTAGTTATATACAACAACAACAACAACAACAAACCCAGTGTATTCCCACTTTGTGGGGTCTGGGGGGGTAAGATGTACGCAGTCCATACCTCTACCTCTGATGAAGTAGAAAGGCTGTTTCCGAAAGACCCCCGGCTCAAGTTACGAGATATCAAACAAACACATAGTACAGCACAGAAGCAGATGACATAACATAGATACTGCAGCCATAAGGAATATAAAACAGAGTAAAGCAGGAATGCAGGAATATAAAGCAGAGGAAAGCACACAGATTCGTAACAAACATAGAACACGGAACACGGAACAGAACATTGAATACGGAATCATACCAGGAATACACCCCCACCAATTACCTCCCTACATTAGCGACCCGAACAGGCCCTAATCCTCTGCCGTAATTCGCGTCTTCCAGACCTTCCTATCTAGGGTCATGTCCTCGGTAAGCTGTAACTGTTCCATGTCCCGCCTAATCACCTCACCCCAGTACTTCTTCGGTCTACCCCTACCCCGTCTAAAACCATCCAACGCTAGCCTCTCACACCTACGGACCGGGGCATCCATGCCCCTCCTCTTCACGTGTCCGAACCATCTCAATCGTGCTTCCCGCATCTTACACTCCACTGAAGTCACCCCAACCTTCTCCCGGATAGTCTCATTCCGAGCTCTATCCCTTCGGGTCAGTCCACACATCCAGCGCAACATCCGCATTTCTGCCACCTTCATTCTTTGGGTGTGGGAGTTCTTAACTGGCCAACACTCCGCTCCATACAGCAAGGCCGGACGGACTACCACCCTATAGAATTTACCTTTAAGCTTGGGCGGCACCTTCTTATCACACAGCACCCCCGATGCAAGTTTCCACTTCATCCATCCCGCCCCGATACGGTGCGAGACATCCTCGTCAATCTCACCGTTACTCTGGATCACGGACCCGAGGTACTTGAACTTATCCCTTTTCTTTACCTCCTGCGCTTCTAGCCTCACCACTACCTCATTCTCTCGCCTTACGTCATTAAACTTACATTCCACATACTCTGTCTTGGTTCTGCTCACCCTGAACCCTTTAGACTCCAGAGTTTGCCTCCACAGCTCTAATTTGTCGTTCACACCCCCTCGCGTCTCATCTATCAGGACTACATCGTCTGCAAAAAGCATACACCACGGCACCTCCCCTTGGATACGCCGCGTTAACACATCCATTACTAGCGCAAACAAAAAGGGACTAAGAGTAGATCCCTGATGCAATCCTGTCAGGACAGTGAAATGCTCTGAGTCTCCTCCCGCCGTCCTCACCTGGGTTTTCGCTCCCTCATACATATCCTTAATTACTCTGCTATATGCCTGCGGTACTCCACTCACCTCCAAGCATCTCCAAAGCACCTCCCTGGGGACTTTGTCGTACGCCTTTTCTAGGTCGATGAACACCATGTGCAAATCCTTCTTCCTTTCCCTATATTGCTCCACCAACCGCCGTACCAGGTGAATTGCCTCCGTCGTCGAGCGGCCGGGCATAAATCCGAACTGGTTTTCCGAGATAGACACTATCCGTCTCAGCCTCACCTCGACCACTCTCTCCCAGATCTTCATAGAGTGACTCAGTAACTTAATCCCCCTATAGTTATTGCAACACTGAATGTCCCCCTTATTCTTATAGAGGGGGATCGTTAGTTATATAAGTTAAAATAAACAATACAATACCACGTAATAAATTTAATTTGGTAGCTTAGAAAATAAAGCAAATAATATGCTATATCGAGTTAAAAATACTTTGATAGTGATTTAAAAAAAAAAAAAAACTAATACGGTGCATTTATTATTTGCATGTAAAAATTGACAATTCTGAACATTTCCTTTTATCATTTTGAACATTTCTAATTATACCTTTGTAGTTAAATTTATGGTTTTGAGATCTTTGAATCGAATCTTCAGATCGTAACATTTTATAAAATTTATTTTATAAGAATTTTCTTACGCTAAAAAATTTCGTGTATGCAACAAGAACATCTACGAGGGATATAAGTACGTCAAGAAATCCATGCATGTCTTGAGATGAACTACGTGAGGGATCTAAGTAGTTCAATTAATTGGCTATATGAACTTTTACACGATATGATTTTCCATCTTTTGATTTCTTCTTTATTTTTCCTTCACCTACCCCTTATGTATTAATTTATTATTATTATTATTATTATTAGTTTGAAAAAAAAACTATTGAAGTAGAATCTTTTTCACTGAAGTCTACATTAAATTCAATGAACCCTAAATGCAACCCAAGATTTGATGCTAGTGCCTCTTGACATCTTGCAATGAAAAATGAAGAAAAAGACAAAAAAAGATAGAAAAAATAATTTTTTATTCGTGTTATTAATATTTGTGCTGTTTTTGGAGTTTATGCAGTGGGTTGGTATAAGGACAAGTTTGCCCCTGCCATCAGCATCAGAAGTGTTTTGGCAATTACTTGTGTATTTCTTAGTAGAAGATTATGCAAATTATTGGCTTCACAGAATGCTCCATCACTATAAATGGGGTTATGACAAAATCCACAGAGTCCATCATGAATATGTGGCCCCAATTAGTTTTGCAGCACCTTATGCCCATTGGGCTGAGATTATTATCTTGGGCTTGGCTTCTTTTCTTGGCCCACTTATTGTTCCTTGTCACATGTTCACTTTTTGGCTTTGGTTTGTCTTGAGACAAATTGAAGCCATTGAGACACATAGCGGGTACGCATCTCAATTAATTTTAATTTGTCACGATTTGCATTATAGTGTCACGAGTTTGAATTTCAGTGCCCTTTTGATTGTTGCTCCTCAATTGATCAGGTAGTCATTTAATGGCTAAGATATCATAATTTAAATTGTAGTATCACGAGTTTGGATCTGAATGACATCTTGGTCAATTGACCATTTCATTATTACACCACTAATAATTATTTTTTAGAAGAAATCATTTCTAATGTTGATTTTAATTAATTCATGCAGGTATGAATTTCCATGGAGTCCTTCAAAATATATACCATTTTATGGAGGAGCAATATACCATGATTATCACCATTTTGTTGGGGAAAGTTGTCATAGCAACTTTGCTTCAGTCTTCACTTACTGTGATTACCTCTATGGAACGGACAAGGTCAGTTCAACGTTAACGTTTATGTATAAATATTTAATTGTAAACTCAAAAACTATGAGAAATTATAAGTCGAAGGGCAAGTTCATAACTCATAAACTCTAAATTTTGGTTCCGCTTATATGTAATACTGTTTTCTATAATATTGTTGTTTGTTTATTGCAGGGGTACCGATACCAGAAAGAAATTTTCGAAAAGGTATCAACAAAAGATTCTCTCTTTTTATATTTTCTTTCAACAAAATAAGGTCAAATTGAAGAAAAAAGGAAAAAAAAAAAAGAAACCTTCATATAGTTCAAAAAAACATGCTTTTTTCCAAAAATAATTTTGTTAAAAATGTAATATAACAGTTGGATCAAGAGAAAAGGTCATGTAGTTCTTTCATTTTGTGGGAACATTAAGAGCTTTCATTGTCCTTTTTGTTTTCTTTTTCCTAAGGTACAAAGAAATACAGTAAAATCTCTTCATACCAACGTCCTTTGTTCAAATACTTTGTGATTGGCTGATTGCTATAGCAAAATGTTATCATAGAAAATATATAATATAACATAACATGAAAAGCTTTTAGCGATGAATGAAGGAAGCATGTTAAATATCTAACTTGTGTCTTTGTCTTGTCTTGTGAATGATGATGACAGAGAAGAGAGAAATTGAGAATGGAAGACAAAGTTGATGGATCTGCAACTCCCTTCAAATCTGAATAAATGCAATAAAACTTTTTTTTGAAATCCCTTTTTGTTGTTGTTATATTAAATGTGTAATCCTGTTCTCTTTGTGTTATGAGACAAGTTGATTTAGTAAAATGTTGGATTAAGTGGTGAATGTACGTGCTGTTGCTCTATCAAGCACTATATATAATGGAGTGCTTGCATAGTTTGTGTTTTTTTTCTTAATGTAATCTAAACTGTAACACTTGTAGTTTAATGGCTAGTTCTATTCTATAATAATCTTCTATATGCACCATCTTGTAATTAAGAATGAGCTATCAAAGCAAGTGTATTTAACCTTGTACAAATTGCCAAGAAGTTATTCAACGTTTGAACCATTCCTACATTTCACGAAGTAAAAAGTGTCCTGTTGGGAACATCCGATAAAATTAAAATGATATATAGAGAAGATTAGCATGACTTTTATGGAAGAATATATGACACAAATTGTGAATGGGTCAATTTTTTTAAAAATCAAAGTAAAAGGCGCTGCAATAGTACTTTGGTATTTGAAAATTGAGGAGGAAAAATAAGACTTTAAACTAATACTTGCAATACGTTATCAGAAGCCCGTCTAGCTCAGTTGGTAGAGCGCAAGGCTCTTAACCTTGTGGTCGTGGGTTCGAGCCCCACGGTGGGCGTATATTTTTTCCTATGTGTCTTCATTGTAAATTAAGACGGAGGGAATATTATTTAATACCTTTCTTCTTCAAGATCACTGCTCTACTCTACAGTTTCTTTTCCCTTCTGGACACTTTTAATGTTCCAATATAACAGCTCTGCTGATTGGTTACCTGAACTCTCTTATGGGTGAGAATTTGATTTCCTACCTTATAATGTCCTTACCATTTTCTTTTTTAAAAAAGATCACTATATAAGTTGATGACAAAGCTGATTAGCAGAACCTTGTAATGTCCTTACCATTTTTATTTTTTTTAAAAAGATCACTATATAAGTTGATGACAAAACTGATTAGCAGAACAGTGTCTACCTTCTACCGCAAGCAAAAACAAACTTCCTCATTTTTTGTTTGTTCTTTTTTTTGCTACGGACAGGAAATATACCTCCTTTTTCTAGCAAATTTGACGGATTAACATGAACAAGCGGATCAGTTATTATTTTTTACAGAAAGTAAAATAGAACTCCCTATTTATTTATTGTAGTAGTTATCTTTGACTGAACGGTAAAGAGAACTCCTTTTTTCTATTAAGTTGCCAACAAATGTGAACAAGCAGATCACTGTCTACTCTCTTCTGCAAGAGAATGAAACTTCAGATTATGTATTCTTCTTTTAAATTGAAACAGAACAAACAGTACCTTTTCCAGTTCTAAGATCTAAAATAGATCAGCAACAAACTCATCATTCCTCAAATCTCAACACTAAAAACGACCACCCATGTGTATACCATCAAAATTTTCCTCTAGCTTTACTACATTCTGGTTAAATCTCTCTTGCATAACAAAAGCCCTCAAAAGATGTAAGCACTCAATCCTTTAACCTCGGCTGTGTTCTGCTCTTCTGATTGTAAGTTCCCCTAGAGTCCATTAGTTAAAAAAACTGGGCGAGACAACAAAAGCTTGTCATTCACGGGAAAGGCTCTCGTTCATTCATGATGCATTCAGGGATGGAGCTGCCCACAACTTCACTTTCTTATCCACACTGGCTGTAGCCAACACCAGAATTCGCTTGTCACCTGATACAACAAAAAGAAAAGCAACTTAATAATGTTAGACCATTTCCAGAAAGCAACGTTTTATTGGAACTGTTTCTCACAAATGATTTCCTGCGTTATTTAATCCTGTTCTATGCCTTGCATGCTTCTGTATACTGCCTCTTATCTTGAGCTGGGGGTCTATCGGAAACGGCCTCTCTACCTCTTTTGAGGTAGTGGTATGGACTGCGTACACTCTACCCTCCCCAGACCCACTATGTGGGAATATACTGGGTTTGTTGTTGTTGTTTCTCACAAATGAAACACTAATAATTTTCTTCTGCTGTCATTGGAAATCCTTGCTGAATGAATTTAAAGCCTGATGGTTATCAAGTTACTACTCCCTCCATTTCAATTTGTTTGTCTTAATTTCTTTTTTGGTCTGTTTCAATAAGAATTCCTCTTTCCTAATTTGGCAACTCTTTAATTCCAACATCCCACGTGCCATGACATGTTTAAGACTACAAAGAATAAAAACATTTTGGTATTATACATATTTTTAGTTTAAGACCACAAGATTCAAAGGACTTCTTTACTTTCTTAAACTCCACGTCCAATCAAATTAATACAATCAAAGTGAAACATAGGGAGCACAACTTTTTCAACAGCGGGAGGAAGTGTAAATGGATAGCTTCCTCCTCAACCCCGAGGATTTGGTCGTACTATTCATTCAATTTTTCCTTTTCGCTCCAATTTTTCATACTTTTCTCCATCATAATTTTAATGAGAGAAAGCGAGTCTTATCTCCATACTTGCTAAATATATAGTTAAAAATGTTAGACTTCAGAAAAGCCATTAAACTAAGGGGAAGACAGATTGAAACCAAGATGCAAGCCAAAAGAGACCAACTATTGTTTGACTTAGTGACGGAAGACTTCCAAAAAAAGAGGAAAAAAGCTGAAATAAAATAAAACAGAAACACATAAAATAGAGAACTTCATTTGGGATGGGAGAGAGACTTACCCATTGGAATCGGAGAAGGCGACCATGCCATGTCAGTGATATCACCTGTACACAAAAAGTGGAAGAAAATAAATTTTCAAATCAACACAAGTTGATACCGTGGCTGGACTAACAAGTAACAGCCATAGTGGAAGAGCCACGTTGAATGCTCTGAGTTCACAGGAATCCTTGCTACTTCCCCAAATTCTGTTTTCTTGTAAACCAGACTCAAAAGTATTGTGGTGCACAAGTCAATGAACAAATAACTTGCATCTTTGTCGGAAACTTTCTTTTTTAGGTTTTTTACGACTCTCATTTTTGTAGTATTTTATGTTTGGACATACAAGCAATGTCATAAAACATCGGTTAAGTAATCAATTGTGATACTTAGGCCATTCTTTTCTGGTATCTTTATTAGATGGTCATTTTTTACAGTTTTCCTATTCTTCTAGTTGTTTCAGTTTATTTTCTTATCTCTTTCATTTTATTTAAAAACACTCTTTTGATTCTTTTTTTAATCCCAAGTTCACTAATCATCTCTTCAGGTTGCTGATCAATTAATTACTTGTAACTTGAAAATATAAAACTACTTACACGATTGTAAAAGTTACACTCTTTTGGAAAAAGAAAATCACTATTTTATCATCTCTCGTCCAACTACATTTCAGTAGCTTTCAGTTCTCACTTTGGCCAGCACAAGAACTGCAAGTCTAGAATCCTATGCTCATGATATCGTCCCTCTTCTAGGGTCAACAGTGGTGCATCCATCCTCATAAAATCCTGTATGAAGCAATATAATGTACTCTCATCTCTTATTGAGCTAATCCCCTCTCATCTCCTATCGACCTATGACACCCCTTTCTCATCTCCTATTGACCAAAGACATCATATTGCTACATACAAAATTTCAACTACAGCGCAGAAACTATGTAAGCATCAAAGCAAACCATAGGTTCTAAGACAATTTATGACTTAAAACAAGAATAGTAAGTATGGTTCCTGAACAGAAGACTCACAACACCTAGGAACAATGAAATCTAACTTAAAATGTTCACAACTCCCGAGGAAACTGGAAACGTAACCGTCATGAGGAAAAGAAGAGGAATCAAGACAATACAGAGCTCAACAAAATGAAAGCAAAGAATGGGGATGATGCGTCACTTAGATTCTATCTAACACTATATGACTCTTCCTCCTCCTTTTGATGGGGTAGGCATGGTAGGATGGGATTTGCAGAATGTTCCCAAGGGATGTACTGATGTATTCCATTCAGGTTCTTGTTGTCTATTAGGAAAGGAGTGAAAAGTTGAACTGTTGCCAAGAAGCATCCAGTCACAGGCTCATAGCTATTTCAAATATAGAAGAATTTCTACAGATTGGTTCTACACATACAAACGGATGAAAATGGTGGAAGATTTTTTTACGAAGGCGCTAAGTAATTTGAAAAGCATACCATCATGTGCTTTTTCAGCTGTGTCCAAAACCTTCCCAGTCTCCGGACATAGCCATTGGATCATTGACCCATGAGTAGTGGCCAATATCTTTCCATCAGGTGATATGCACAAACGATCATAGTGTAAAGTTGTGCCATTCGCATCCTTAAGGGGAATAGGGAACACCTTTAATGTCTTAGGGTCCTCAGAGAGATGATAGCGCACTGCAGAACAAGAGTGTTGCACACAAGAGCCAAAGGAAAATTAATTAGACGAGGTAATAATGGTAAATTAGAAACTAATAAGAGCTATGGAAGAAAAGATATACCATTAATATTCCACACTCTGATGGTACCATCCTTTGATGCAGTGATTACTTGCTCAGAATTCGGGCTAAAGCATAGCCACGTCACTGCACTCTGTACAGCACCCATATGAAATTTGAATATATACAGGAACAATTGAATAAAGCAACAAATAACAGCAAAACCCAAAAAGAAAAAGGTCAATCGGAAAAGTTCATCGCAACCGTATGACACAGTCAAGTGGAGAGAGCATTGTAAATGTATAATAAAATCAAGATTCATTCATCAGCTGAATCATGAACACAAATAAAAAGAGGAAGTCCCAATCTAAGATCAACTGCAAAGTATTTGAATCCAGGGAGGTTTTCGCTGATATAGCATACTTCAAACTGACAATCCCTTACAAATTTTATAAAATTCCCCTTTCCCTAAAATATTAATATTAAGCTAAAAAATTTCACCCAAGTACAAATGAAGACAAATAATAAGCCTGTCCACATCTTGTTCACCCTAGAAACATCATCAGACAAACCTGAACTCAGATCATATTGATCCAGAACTCTAGAGAAGGATAAAAAAAGAAGAAGATGAAAATAGGCTTTCACAATGCAAGGATGTGATGCCATTTACCTTATGCCCCTTGAGCTCCATAATTCTTGAAACCTCCTTTACAGCACCATCCTTCGAGTACACAACCTCCCAAACCTGTTAAGAAGACATAATTTGTTAAAGAACTCTTCTTTGATGACATCCAGCAACCACGTCAGAAATATATGAAACCATCGTTCACAATTTGACATCTCGTCTTCGATGCACTTCACTTGGTCCAGGTCATGCACTCTCCCTCTCCCTCACCTTGGTGAACCTATACAACTTCCTATCTCAGCCTTTTCCCTCCAGCTCTTCATACAAGTGCTCAAAGGCTATCCTTTAGCCGTTGTAACCGCTAACTTCAGTTCCGTCTTTGCCGTCTTATACCTCTCTCTATGCCGTCTTAGCCTCCTCACCTATTCTTCCCATTAACACCATATACATAACCTTCTAGGCTTCTACTTTCTCTTGGACCTCTCCATTCCACCACCATTCCCCTTATGTCCACCCAACTTACCTATCAAGACCCCCTAACACCTGTCTACCTGCTTCTCTGATGCAATCAGTTGTCCCAATCCACATACTAACTGCATTCGCTACTTCCCCATGCCCCCATAGACATCAACTTCTCGCCCATCTCCTGAGCTTTGGTAGTGGCCAAGCCTCCCCATTTAATCCCTGCCAGTCCATAACCATTTGTTCTATTTTCTTGAACAGCTCCACCACAAGCTCCTTGTTCTAACTGTCCTTCCAACCACCAGAATGACAAGACTGTACATAATAGTGACTCTTATGCCAGACGATTGACACTAAACAACAAGATGGCAACTGAAAAGAATGTAGCTGCGGAAGTCTTTACTAATTTAACATCTGAGGGAACCACTGATGCAAAAATTTAGTACAAGGTTACTAGTTCCGCTCTTTATTATTCCTATCTAGCCTCCCCCCCCCCACCCCCCAAAAAAAAAAAATTGAACAGAAGAACACTTGCTTCCTTTATCTCTTACCAATAACTAGTTTCCTAACATTACTTTCCTACTACTTAAGTAACATTGACATTTGACACAAAATGTAGCTCATCACTTGTTGACTCTTTATAAAAGCTTAAAGCAGTTCAGTCTCACAAAATAATAAAGTCGCAACATCTAACTTCACCTTGACATCAGCAGTAAAAGCTGCAGCAGCTATAAAACGCCCATTGGGAGATATAGTAGCCATGTTGTTTTTGAGTTGATTAGTATCGACGTTCCCAACAATCTTGCCACTTTTTCCATGAAAAAGCACAATATCAGTACCTAAAAAACCAAAAAAATACAGAAGCATATTATTTCCTTTGTCATTTTGCTTTATGAAAAAAAGATTCTTCCCACACAAAAAAAGAAAGGAAAAGATGAATCTGGTTGTAGAGATGTTTGTGGCTATGAGATCACAGAAACAAAATCGCATGCAGAAAGAAGAACTATTGACACAAAATGGTAGTGGAATTCAGGCATAACGAAATAGTAGGTCACACGTCTATGGTCATATCACTAATATCCATCAAAATTCAAACTTGCATCCAAAGTCCATTGGAACATCACGACCAACCTTCATGTCATTCAAATGCATTCACTTTCTTCCAAAAGAATTATAATGTAAGTTTGAGATCATATTGGAATTTAATTTTCCAACAAACACCAATTAAGAGCATTGCTTGAAGCAAGATCAATTGCTTTCATCAATAACCTAAATTCACAAGACATGTCTATTAAAACAATAGCATGTTTAAAAGATTTTGCATCATACGATCTTTAGCTTAAGTTTTGGCAGTTGAAGATGTGTACAACAGAAATTTCAGCCAAACAAGTTTCTGAGTTACTATGACAATTCGTCCTACAAATATAGCAACAAGCAGCAGAAGTGTTTGATCCCAGAGAGAACACAAAAAATAAAACACAACCAAAAATCCAAGCTAAGGTAGTGTCATCAAACTTCATAATTTGGACTAAGTAAAGCAACTTCAACCCAGTTCTACAATCCCCATTTGATCCTAAGATCCAGTCAAAACTTTGAATGATAAATTGAAACTTGATTTATGTTTTCATTTCCATATTCATTTTATCGTATAATAATTTCAAATGTGATATATCAATTCATTGGTAAAGTAAGTGGTACTATCATATGGCTTAAGGTTGAGGAAACTTAAGTACTTGGAATGAATTGTGTGTGCATGTGTATGAGAAAAATAAAGTGTACGGACTTTTCTTTGCTATCTGAATTTTGCTTCTGAAACTCTGTAATAAGACTACAGCTTATCAACTCTATGGTAGAATGTGATATATCTTCTTTAGTAAGATTTTTAGAAAAAGACTACCAAGTTGAGGCGTGGCAAACCATTTGTTGCAGGAGTGGACGTGATTTCGGTATTGTAGCATTTTCGATCATTGACACTGTAGTTAAGGACAATATGTTAGGGAAGTAGGTAACTAACAGTTCCAGTAATTAGTGACATTGTCTATCTACAAACAAGCTCAATTACTAGATAGTTGATGCATTGATGTACACAAAATGTTAAGATATTGGATATAATGTCCACATCTTTTTATCCAATCTCAGGACAAATGATATACTACAATGCCAAAACAGACAGAATTTAGCATACAGTTAGAAGAAAATGAATGGAATGTGGGGTTTGGAAGGAATTACTTCAAGTAGTAAGTTGAAAGCACCATACAACTTCTTTTGGAGGTGGGACAGTCAAGGCAACTTAAGGGAAGTCCTTTCAGGCTCATATGGACTGCAAATAACAATGGAAAATTCACTGTGACTTCATGTTATAAGTAAAGACTTTTTTTTCTGCTTGAAGGCCAAGAACCTTGATTTGGAAGTCTATGGCCCAAGTAAAGTAGCTTCTTCAGCAGAGTTGTCACATGATGCCTGTTTGAAACAGGGGGATCTTCAGAGAGAGAGAGAAAGAGGGCTTTCACATGTGCAGCAAGTAATATTAGCATGGGTTTGATAATGAAGAAGCTGACAGCTTATTTTTGCACTGCATAGTTACTAGACAGAATGTTTTTGCAGATATTTGGCTTGAGGAGGACCATGAGGAGAACCCTAAAGAATTGTATTGCTTATGGGAAGACAAAAAATTACAAGGGAGCTTAAGAATATCTCAACGACAGTTCCAGCATGTATAGTTTGGGTAGTTTGAATGGAAAGAAATTGTGTCTGCTCCTAAGGAAAGACTTCACCAATCAGTATTTAAAGTTCACATGCCTTAGTTTATTAGGACAATAGTGTAAAAAAATTGCTGTAAATAGTGAGGAAATCCGGAAAGAATTAACTGAAATATTCAAAAACATAGTACTGTAAAGGATGAAACATCTTTGTGCACAAACATAGTGTTGGTCTTTTGCTACCTCAATAAAACTTTTACTGATAAAAGCTAAGCGTAGTAGTTAGGCCAATCAGCATTAGCTACAGTATGTAATTGAATAAACTTAAAACTCCGTTATAGAATTCAAATAATCAATAAGATACATGACAGTTCTCCATAATCATGCATTCTCCAGCTACAAATATGAGCCCGTGAACCTTTTACTAGAATCAAGAATCAAGAATATCCATCGACTTTTGACTCAAAAGTTCTCTAGGTAAGCTTGAAAAGAAGTTCATAAAAATTATCCAGCCTTACCTTCAGAACATGAAACAATGATTGTGCTCCCATCAGCACTGCCATAAGTTGCCTTGGTACCAACTAGAGTTAGGATTGCTCTCTTGTCATGAACTTTGTGCTGTTCCCATTTGATTTCTGGAAGTGGAAGCTTGGCCTGTTTGGAATCAGCGCCTGTTTTAGGTTTCTCTTCACCATACATATAGAGGGAAGAACCAAAAAGAGCATGGCATGCCACTGCAACTGCAGCTTCATCAGCAGCTGCAACTGCAATTGGATGACCTCCAGCAGGCAAATTAATTCTCATAAACCTAAATACGATACATACACCATAGATTAGAGTTAGAAATTTGCCACTAAATTCACACCTAACAATAATAAATAGTAATAGTAACAATAAAGCTTTTGCTCGAATCTTAATAATAATTGGAGTGCGGTCTTAATAATAATAACAGTAAGAGTCATACTTAAAGCTTTTGCTTGAAGCATCATCCAACTTGAAGACCCGAACAACCCCGTCAGCACAAGCTGCAAGAGGAAAATATTAGTATGGAAGATTGACATCTATCTCCATGGAAGATTGACATTTATCTCCCCCATCCTCCTACCAAAATACGTAAATGGAATGTGAACAAATATTTCTAGAACCATAGATCCTTTGAAGTGATAGAAGATGTGCAAGATGTAATTATGACTGCAATTTGAAGCATGTTCTCTTTAGTTATAGTAGTTCAAATACACATATATTTTGTTAAATAAAAAATGTCCCTCATTAGTAACACACCACGGCCATGAAAGTATGTAAAAAATGAATGAGTGGCTCAGCCAAGTCATATGTTTAAGTTACCTTAGTTATCTATACATACAGGTATTTTCTCTTATAGACCAAAAATATAAGCAAGACAATGTTCTGAAAGCTTCTTACATCCCCTCACTATTTCAGAAGAGTTTTGCAAGTAATAAACATATATAATAAAGAAGGTTATTCTAAACTCTCCCTAGTTAGTATTGTAGAGTATAGCAGATCCAAGCTCAGACAAATTATGAGAGTACAGTAGGTTGATGTAACATATAATTGATGTTAATGAATCCTCTCAATACTATATGAACCTGAATAGAACAGAATGGATAACATGACTATTCAGGCTACTATATAGAAGTATATTTACCGCGCTTAACCACTAGGAAAAAGAATCATAAAATTACTTCCACTTATCCTACACTCTCTTTTGTTATCTTCCCATAGAAGTAAGAATGTATAAGAAAAAAATGTAAATTGAAAAAAATGTTAATTATCTCCCTTACCATCCCCCAAACAGATTGACATTAGAAAAATATTCATACAAGGGAAGTTGAGACCATAAAAACTTTCAACAGAATTCAAGTCCTATTAGCGTAAGTTGTCCCGTAATCACTAATCACAATGGTAATGTTCAACCTACAATAAGTCCCAGCACAGGGGTTTGACGAAACAAGGATGACACAATCAGCAACAAGATGGCAAAGCAACTGATAAGGTACCTTCATTAGAATAGTAAATTATTCCTACAACTTTGTTCCAAAATTTAACACAAATTTTATGGCCAATTTATTAAGATGAGATTTAAATGTTTACCTTTCTGTTTCAATTAGACAGGAAATGGAAGCTGATCATAAGAAGAGTAAGAGTGAGATCTGACTTTTATACGGCTTTTTATATTCATAAATTTTGGCAACGAATTGAAGAATATTTCCTTCCCAGAAACTGGACTATGTGGCGTCTTGAGATGATGCATGGTTGAAGGACTTTCGATTTCCATGTGGGAAGTATAAAACATGTAAAAAAGGCTTACATGTTCAGAAGTTTCAAAGTAAAGACAACTAACACTTTTATGTGTATATTTTTGTGCATCTGCGGCGTTTTCTCTTCAGTTCCAAATATTGTACTGACATTTTAAAGCAGAATGCCAATCAATTGACCAACTATTGGTCAATCTATCTCAAACTAATTAGATTTGGATACATGAATCCTCAACTCAGTTCCACAATGTGGGGCCTACTTCATCCCAATACTGGTAAATAATTTGTCCTTTAAGAAAGTGAGTAGGATTTCCATATCCCTCGCTGAAAATACTGTAATTTTTTTTGGAGAACATTTTTAAAAAATTCTAGAGAATTAGGCCTTTGAAACTGAACAAATTTAAGGTAATTAATTGTTGCAAAGACAATGAATCCGCCATTGCAGGAAAACTGATAGAATAAACTCCAAAGGCAACCTCAAGGCAGCATCCAGAAAACTTTATCCTCCAAGGTTCATTGCCACAGTTAGTACAATGAGAATCTGCTACTATTTTCCGCCGTTGGGAAAGCTCTTTGAAGAGCTAAAATGCTTGCAACTAAATGCTACATGTAGCTTTGACCCAATCCAAGAATATCCTAGGACAAAGAATGCATTTATACCATACAATTTTCCGGTGATTGTATCATTGATTAAAGTTCTGGTCAAATTTTAATTCCTTATTCTTTTGTAAGATAAGTTCTTTATGCCCTGTGTTATTCTATATCATTTATACCAAATTTGTTTTCTGTATAGAAGAAACTCAACCCTACAGCTTCAAGAGGAGGATGCAACAGAAAGGAAGAGAATAAAGCAAGACTCACTCGTGCATACACTTTTAATTAAAGTTTTCAGCAGATGGTACCTGTATAGAAACAGTAATGCAAACCAAAGGGATTTTGATATGAATTACATCTTTTCTTACTTTCAACCGCATCTCATTTCCAAGCAACAGAAGAGTTGTATAAGGTTCTTTCTACATCATCCTAGAGCAATTGCTTTTTTTAAATAGTGTTAGATAGAAATGAATACTTCCCACCTTACACAAGAAATTTTTTTTAAGTCCTGCACAAGTCACAACATTCTCACAAGACGTGCATCAGTTCCTCGTCTCATCCACCACCATGAAGAGTTCTGATCAGGTGCAACCATAATTCTACCAAGTGGGTTCAGACCAAACTCCACAATGAAATACAAAACCAATATGAATAAGTGGGTTGCTCTAGAAAAATCCTTAAGACTCGGATGCTCAGAAAATGGAAGAAAAAGAAAAGTCGAGCACAATTAGCATATTAATAATTTGGAATTGTGTCCTACAAAGCTTGTCCTTTTGAGGAGGGTTCTATCAAAACATATAATCCTGTCCCAAAGAGAATTTATCAAAAGAAACTGAAAACCAAGAGGTTGCTGGTAGGGCTGGGCATATTTTGGTTTAAACCGAAAAAACCAAAAAATCGAACCGAAATTTAATTTTGGCTTGGTTTTTTGGTTTTTCGAATTGATTTCGGTTTCAAATTTTAGAAATTTGGTTAAACGGTTTGATTTTTAGATTTACAAAAAAAAAATTTGAATAAACCGAAAAACCGAAATTATATAAATAATATATTATCATATATATATAAAATTTAATATATATGTAAATATACTAAAAATATAATATAATCTGATATAACATATATATAAATTATAATTATTTAGTAACCCTAAATCCCAATATACTGCTTTGCTTTAAACCCTAACATTAACCTGAAGGCTGCAGCGGCGCTCAACCATCCTTAGTTCGTCAGTTCATTTGAAATTTCAACATTGCCAACGACAGTCGTTTGCTCAGTTCACTTGCTCAGTTTGTCACTGCCGTCGGCAGTCGCTGTCGAGTGCGGCCACTGCCAACACGCCAACGGTGATGACTCAGCGAGGTCGATATTTATGGTTATTTCATGTGTGTTGAATTAATTATATTTGGGAATGAAAAATAGATTTGAAAAAAAGATTATTTTTCTAGAAAAATCACCAATTTTAAATGCTCACTACTTTAATCTTTAAAACCAAAATAAAAATTCAAAATAACCGAACCGAATTTGTAAAAACCGAACCAAATTGAAATAATTTTGGTTTGGTTATGGTTTTAATTTTCGTCAATCCGAAAATCGAAAAACCAAATCGATATTCAACAATCAAACCGAACAAACCGAATGCCCACCCCTAGTTGCTGGTTCCAACATACATATCTCGACAAATTAACTGTAGCCACAAACTAATACATAGACTCTTGTGGATGCTAGTAGAAGTACGACAATCATACAACTCGGTGTTTGAAGCTTAGAGCTCAAACAATACAAACACGTAAAACCAAAAATTACCAGTTGCCAAAGACTCTGCATTTGATAAGAAGCAAACTCCTGTAACAATATCTCCATGACCTTTTAGAGTGTTCAAGTCAAGTGGGTGATGCCTTTTGTTTGCATCCTGCAGTAATAGCCAATACCAAATGTCACTTTCACTTGCCTGGTCATTGAATACACAGCTCAAAGTGATATTTGCAGTGAAATCCAGAAACACCTTAACTGATGATAGCAACTTGGCTAGTCTGTTGAAACATACTGGGGACCCCACGACAGAGAGTTATTTATATGTAGTGTTGAAAAGAAATGAGCTATCACAGCAAAGTGAAGTTGAAGGAAGAAACAGGATTTAGCAAAGTGAAGCTATTAAAGGAAACTACTAAAATTTACAATATACCGCTTTAGGTCTCCATCTCTACTAATTCTACGCTATATAAGGTGCGATGTTTCCTTTGCAGGAAGGTGAAACATATACGAGAAGAGAACAAGACCAGCTTAACTCATAGCAAAATTAACCATCACTAATTAAACTCTCAATGGTCCAATTAGACTTCCCTATCTTCGAACCAATATGTCTCTAATACCAGTTTTAAGGAATAATCCGATTTCTGACTACGCTGTGATAAGCTAAGCATTTCATGCTTTTCCCCAGAAAATGCTGTAAAACCCTGGATCTTTGCTTGTATTCAGCAATAAAACATTCAACTACAAGAAGTTCGCGTTAACACTATCAGAGCCTTTCAAGATACAAACTTTGTACTTTTTGGCTGATGTACGAATCCAGCCCTATCTTAGTGCTCAGGAAGTAATTTGAATATAAGTTTGCTACCTTACAGAAAGAAATCAAAAAAGAAAAAAGCAAAACTGCTCGGAGGAAGCTTAATCATTAATCATAAGGTTACACTTCATGGATTGTATTATTTCACAGAAATATGTGATTTAAAATGAGAAAAAGAAGAAAAAAGAGAACAGCTAGAGCAAATTTTTACCCATCCGCAACTTCCAATCTAAGGTGTTCAGACTCGGGTGCGGATTTAAAGGTTGGATCCTTCATGATCCCAATTTTAAGATTCGGGTATATGGATCCTAGTATGGATTGGGGTGCTGGGATTCAAAATAATACAAATATCTAAAATAGAGTTATAAAACCTAAACTATGAGATATTATGCGGAAAACATGAGGATAAAATATTGAACAAGAGTCCTGAAAGGAGATAAAAGGAAACAGCTATAACATATTATATACAAGGTATTCCATTTTCTTCAATTTCAACTTAGCTTTTGTTTTGATTACAGAAACTATTAAAGTCCGGAATTTCCCCAAAATCGGTTGACCCAATTGGGTACGATCCCACACCCACACTCATATCATGTTGACGCGGGTGAGGCACCGAAAATGAAGAGTCTGAGTTCGAGTAACTTAGCTTCCAATTATTCAGAAACCAGAAACTTATAAGAAGTATCCCTCCATTTCAATTTGTTTGTCTGGTTTGACTTGGGACGGAGTTTAAGAAAGTAAAAAAGAACTTTGAATCTTATAATGTTAAACTAAAGATATGTCGAATGTACCAAAATGCCTTAAATCTTGTAGTCTTAAATATGCCTCGTGGAAAATTAGAAACAAAGAGTTGCCAAAATGGAAAGAGGCATTCCATAACTTTCCGCAAATTGAAAGGGACTAAAAAGGAAAGTAAGACAAATAAATTGAAACTGAGTGAATATATTTGTTCAGTTTTCTTACTCTTAACTACACATCCTGGTAGCATATCCTGTCCTAAACCAGGAGAAAAGACTAGTGTTCCAGCAGGAAAATAGCTTAAAAATAGTCTAATAACAAAAATGAAAAAAAAAAAAAAGCGTGCCTAAAAGCTAAAATGATACCAAAAAAAAAAAGGAACTGGCAAAAATGCAAAAAATTCGTTGTGCCTTAAGCTAAATTGATATACAAGAAAGCAAAAAATAAATACTCTACATAAAGAATCTCAAAACTGCAAAAAATTGCACATTTCCAAGGCACAGAGTTGAGAGATTTAAATAATTTCAATAGCAAAAAACCATCAACAAACCCTAAAGCCAGGAAAAAAAAGGGAAAACCATCAATTTTTTTTTTTAATCAATAGTAAATGTAAGCGGTTATTTATACCTTATGATCGGCGGTATGAGAATGAGATTTAGCTTGCGATTTCTTGGAAGTGTTTTTGTGAGACTGCTGAGGCTTTGAAGTTTTCTGATTGGTTTGAATTGTCTCCAGCTGATTGGTGATAGATTCAACTTCCGATTTCCTGTTTTGGAAATAGTTGCTGAAAACTAGAAAAGCGATAACAATTCCGATAATCGCCGATACAATCGCAATCGGGATCGTTGAATCCATTGTTGAATCAGCTGCAAATGGAGAAAATGGAGAGTTGTAGAATCGGAATTTTCAGTTGTAAGGTCAAGTGTTATTGATTCAATGCACGTTGAGTGTACACTGAGGGCTGGTTTGGTTGGTACTGTGTTATCTCGGGAATATTTATATTGTTATGACTAATTTTAGATAAGTTATTTCATAATTTTATTCTAATTAAATATAAATAAATTCATTTTAGTATTAATTTGGAAATTAGTTATTCATTATTTTTGTATAAATATGAGTTCGATAAGAAGAATTGAGGGTTACAGATTTATTAAAATAGTAATAATATTGTGTTATAAATACGCACAACAAAAAATATTTTATAAGATGGGGTGTAACGGTAATCATATATTTCGGTAAATTCGCGGTATATGTATAATTATTTGTGAAAAATGAGATATATAGGATTGGGATCCCAAATACACAAAGAGTGAACAAGTGTCCTTGTTTGATTTTACACTTAGAAGTTCCACAAATTCTAAATTTAATTCTTATACTAGCTTCTAAGGGATTTGGACCACAGGTGACAAAAGAGTTTAAAAATGAGGCAAGTCTAATTATTAGGTGAAGGTGATAATTACTTCATTATGGATTAAGAAAGTTAAGGAAGTTTAAAAATAAATCACAAGTTTTTAAATTTACACTTTGATTCAAATGTTAGCCTATATAACGGAATACGGATGGAAAAAAAGGTGTTTTTCTCTCTCTTTTCACCCATTATTGTTTTCTCTCTCTTAACGATTTTTGTTGTTCATTGTTGCTGCTGCTTCATTCATCATCTTCTGCTTCATTATCATCATCTTCTACTTCATTATCATCTTCATCTTGTTCTTGTTGACCATTTGTTGTTATTGTTATTACTGCTACTGTTGCTATTTGACCAATTTCTTAGGTCAAATTTTGTTTCTAACATCACTTTCCACTTTGGCATTACTTCATAGGAGACGTCGGTAAGTCAAATTATGATTTTTAGTTGAATTTGTCATCTAAGTAACTGCTATTGTGTTGTTGTTTTCCAACAATGGATAGAACTCAATTATGAATCCAACATAAAATCCATCTGTTTAAACAGATAAATCATCTGTTGCGACAGATGAGACATCTGTTTCAACGAAAGACTGATATGTTGGATTCATGTTTAAACAGACGGGTCATCTGTTGCAACATTTGACATATATGTTGCAACAGATTAGTTACCTGTTGCAACAGAACCTGAACACGATTCCAACATAGGTTACAACAGATTAATAACCTGTTACAACAGGTAAGTCATCTGTTGCAACAGGTTAATTAGCTGTTGCAACTGTCACTCATCTGTTGGAATCAGCTTCAAAGGTGATTTAGTTATAACATTAATTCCAACAGGCGATTCATCTGTTGTAACAGATATTCAGACCCGTAACATGAATCCCAACAGGTAAGAATCTGTTGCAACTCATCACTTACCTGTTGCAACAGATAACACATCTGTTGGGATTCATTCACGGCACTATGAAATCACTATCAACTTTTTTTAACAAATGACTTTATTTAGGTACCACTAATGGAGAGATTAATAACAATAGGGGTGGATTGTCATGATCAATGGGTCGAGAAGAGCAATCGATACGTATGGCGTTGAAAGCAGGGTGAAATGCTTGAGATGATAGCTATGACAGTCCAAAGTGATGTTTCGAATGATGATTTTGTGAACTTAATCACCAGCTTTTGTGGACTGAATTGTCAATTGGAAGAATTCACCATCGGCTACATGCACAGCTCCTTTGAAAATCAGAGGGTACCGCCTTTCAAGATAACCAATCAGGTTCAGTTGCATTCTTATCTAAGTGATTCAACTAGGCCGGTGTTAAGGGTGTACATGGATGAAAAAATGAGAGAGAATGAGAACCAGAACGTAGAAAAAGAAGAATAAGAAAAAAGAAGAATTCTTTGAGACAGGAATATTCCAGATGATGATCAAACACCTACGCCCGTTGATGCGACCAATACGATGTGCAGTTCTTCTCAATCGACACAATCTAAAAATCTTCAAGACGACGGGACCGGCTTTTTTATTGGAATGTCATTCAAGGACAAGAATGAACTATCTAACACTTTGTTTATTTCTTGCTTGAAAAAAGATTTCAGAATAAAGAAGGTGATTAATTCGAGCAGTGTCTTTTGCTTCAAATGTGCTAATTCGAACTGCAAGTGGTGGTTGAGAGCGGTGAAGTACGCAAGTTCTGACAAATTCGTCATTCATAAACATGAAAAGCATCACATGTATGGTTCGGAGCACATCTCGGGCCAAAATCCTCACGCCACGACAAAGGTCCTCGGTGAATATTTCAAGAGTAGTTTCCCCGATGGCAAAGGCCCTTCAACAAGACTTATGGTCAATCAACTCCGTACGGATTTGGGTGTCCTGGTCAGTTATTGGAAGGTATATACGGCCATGGGGATTACCAAGGACCTGGTTCGGGGGACACTCGAGCATGGGTATGAAGTCTTGGATGCTTACCGTTACATGATTGAGTCCACAAATCCAGGAAGTAAGACGACATTGCATCTGGATGAAAACGGAAGGTTCAAGTACTTTTTTGTATCCTATGGTGCTTGGATTCAAGGTTTTCGACATTTGAGAAAAGGCATAGCCGTCGGCGGTATCTTCTTGAGGAGCAAGTATAATGAAGTTCTGCTAGCGGCGGTGGCATAGGATGCGGAGAATCACATCTTTCCTGTCACTTTTGTGTAGTGGACAAGGAATTTGATGCTTCTTATGGATTTTTTTTTGAACAACTACGACGCTGCGTCGAAGATACCGAAGAGTTGTATTTTGTATCGGATAGGCATCCAAGTATTCCAAAGATGGGTTCACTTTTCTTCACTTCAGCTTACTTTGGTTGTTGCATCAGGCATCTTGGAGAGAACATTCGAAATAACTATCACAACGAAAGGGTCGTCACCCTTTTTTAAAGAGCAACTAAAGCATATAGTAGAGAGGAGTTGTTAGACCATTTCAATCAAATAGCGGATGTGAATCCCAAGGTAGCAGAATTTCTTGCACGTGTCGGTTTCGAGAGATGGATCCGGGCATTCTGTCCAGCAAATAGGTACATTCTTATGAATTTAATGTCTTGTTTGATTTATAAGTTTAGTTTGATGTCGTACTAAGTGATTCTTTTCTATAGGTACAATATTATGACATCAAACATAACTGAATCGGTAAATTCATTGTTTGGTGATGAAAGAGAATTTTCCATCAAGGCTATGTTTGAAAAAATAAGTGAGAAATATAGCAATTTTTTTAACGAAAGGCGTGTGCAGTTCAAGTGCCCAAAAAAAAGAACCTGATTTGTTCTCGAAATTGAAAAGAAAATATCAACAAACATCAGTTTGGGGAATAGGTTATTCTCTCATAAAATAGAAGATTATAAATTCCGTATCACCGATCATGGTGATGCTGCCACGGTCGATCTTCAAACAAGATCTTGTATGTGTAGAGTTTTTGACTTGGACAAAATACCTTGTCCACATGCTATGGCAGCCCTTCGAGCTCAATACGGCCATAAATATAGACCTGAAGTTTACGAGCACTCCTCTCAATATTATTCAGCGAAAAAATATGAAATGGCATATAGTAGGCATATTACTCCGGTGCCTCCCGAAGAATCTTGGGTTGTTCCAGTAGAGCTTATAGGGAGATTAATACCTCCTCCACATATTGACTCGAGCACTATCAAATCGGGAAGAAAGCCATATAAAAGGAGGCGTGGAGTTGGAGAATCATTTTCATCAAGAAGAAACAAGTGCTCCATATGCAAGTGCGCTGGCCACAAAAGAACTACATGCCCGAATCATAATCCACCATGATCGTTGTAATTGCAGAAACTTGTGTTGTTGTTTGTTTGTTTGTTTGTTGTGGACTTTTATATATTTAACTCATTGTTATGAACCTAATGTTATCATTTATTATATATAAAATGTCTTTTTTTTTAAATAACTTGTGCATTAATAAAATGAGGTAAAACATGAACTAAATAATACAGCAAACAATAATTATTCTCAACAGTTGCACAAACAATTGGAATGCTTTCCTCCAACAGATGAAAATCTGTCGAAACAGATGGATAATCTGTTGAAATCCAACAGATGATCAATCGGCTCCAACACATGGTCCATCTGTTGAAAGAACTCAAAAGTCAAAATTGCTAGTGCTACTAGATTCAACATTGCCTCCAACCTTCGACGTGTTAACATGTATTAGATTAGAAGAAATAGACAGAATAAAAATTGAATAAGAATTAAAACGCCAAAGTCTGACTAAAAGTAAATTTTTCATTAAATGAAAAATAAAATGCATTAGGTATAGATCCGATATAAAAAAATTAAAATACATACGCTAAAAGAAAAAACACATTCTAATTATTATTATCATCATCATCATCATTAATGACATCCGGCCAATCAACTCACAGCAGCAGGGCTCTCATCAGCTTCTGTATCTCTCTGACATTGTCACTCTCACAATGACCAACTCGCTCTGCAGGTCATTAACCTGCCTTTGAAGTTCCCGCACTGTGTAGCGTAGAATAACAATATCTGGAAAAGGATCAGCCATATCTAGAACACGCATGAATTGACAAATGTAAAGAAAAATGTTCACAATGTAATACAACGTATAGACCAACTGGTAAATTTACGCCAGAAAAAAACTTACCTCAACAAGAAAGGAATATGCTCTTTGAAGAGAAGTGGTTGAAGATGTCACACGAAAGGAAAAAATGCAAGAAATAAATAGAGTTGAATGAAGATTAAGGAGGGACCTATAATATAATCTAGACGTGTCAGGCCAAAAGACAGGACTGTTCAGCTCCATTGTATTAATTACATTCAAACTGGTAGCATTTTATTTTCTGTGAAAAGTCGCGACTTTTTCTTTTACACTAATTACTTCTCACCTTTTCATAGTGGTTTGAGACTCGATAAAAGCCATTATTATTGAGCTGTTGCAATAGATCGTCCAGTATTTTTAACAGATTTAGCATCTGTTGCAACAGATAGATGGATTGAATGTGCAACAGACGGCTATCAAAACAGATTTACCATCTGTTGTAATAGATGGTTTGTATATACAACAAATAAGACATCTGATGCAACTTATGTATTATCTGTTGCAATAGATGGACAGTGTGCATAAGTTGGAGGAGATGTTTTGATATCTTCTGATAGCTGATTCATCAGTTTCAGTTTCAACAGATGGAGTATTCGGTTCATTAGCTGTTTTGAATGTGTTAGATAAAAAGTATTCACCTCTTTTAAATAGTCCCTCTGTTATGTATTAGTTGGGCCCTATGGGCTTGGCACACCAATTAATAAAAATATAAATTAGGTGATTATTTTACCAAATTGACCTTATTAATTATGATTAGAAAGTATAAATGTGAATAATATACTTTATGTAGTCATTTAATAATAGGGGTAATCTTGGAAGAATATAATAAAATTCTTTTTATTTTATAAATAGGAAAACTAAATTGAAACAAACATTTTTAGAAAGAAGTAATCACATGCGTGCAGATTAATTAAAAAAAAATCAGGTCTATCGCAATAGATTTACCATCTATGTAATATATAGATTATCTGTTGCGACAGATGGACCATATGTTGGAGGAGATGTTTTGATTTCTTTCAACAGCTGATTCGTCAGTTGTAACGGATGGAGATTTCAATTCATCAGCTGTTTTGAATGTGTTAAGATAAAAAGTCATGACTCTTCACACCTCTATTTTAATAGTCATCACATTCGTGCAGATGAATAAACAACACTAACATGTTCTGATGGGAAAGGAAGAATAAAATGCGTGCAATGGATCCCATTTTCATGCATGCGAGTTATGTATATTATTGATCAGGCTACCGTGAAGACACACATAAAGTGCAATGATTTTGTGAATGCAGTTTTTTACCGATTAGACACTGATCGTTCAAACAAGATCCTGAATTGTACAGTTTAGTTTGACAGATGCGAACTGATAAGGTCGAAGGGTTCCAAGATGGTGGTGTCGATACCCATTACAATTTAATGACACGATTCATGCACATGTTTTTGTGTCAAGTTTGAGGAAGAGTTTAAATTTTTGGCGGTAGTGTAAATATCTAATAGTGATTGGACCGATTTTAATGGCACAATGGACTTCTTGAAAGGCCTCCGAAGCCTCGCAATGCAGCAAACAATGATAGAACCAATAGAAATTCCCTGATTCAAATTTATATGGATGGATTGGTGAAGGAAACTTTTTTTACAATAGAAGGTGCTTGGGAGAATACCTATGCACGAAGGGGGAGGTGGAGAAGGCCATATATCATTTCAGACCTTGTTTAAGAGGAAACATACGGTAGAAAGAAAAGTGTAGTAAAATTGGCCAATGAAATTCATATTAGAAACGAAAAAACTGGATGAGCTTCAAATGTGGAAGTGTATCAAAATATAAAAATCCGTCAGTCGATGAAAAAAAGAATGGTCAACAGGACTGGAGCTGGACAAAGCACTTTGCTCGAGAATGCAACTAGCGAGTGTGGCCTCAATGAAGACTCTCACAAAGTGCAGGACAAGAACTCCAAGGAAAAAGCTTCGCGAGCACGAAAGGTGGTAAGATTGTCGGTCAAAATTGAAACCTACATGTCAATTCAGACCGACAATATTACCACCTTCCATGCTCGCGAAGCTGCTTCCTTAGAGTTTTAGTCCTGTATTTTGTGAGTCTTCGTTGAGGCCGCGCTCGCTAGTTGCAGTCTCTAGCAAAGTGACCAGCTCAATTCCTCTTGACCATTCTTCTTTTTCTTCAACGGCTGATGGATTTTCATTTTTGGATACACTTTCATATTTGCATCTCATCCAGTTTTTTTATTTTTCATGTCAATTTCATTAGCTAATTTCTCTACACTTTCCTTCTGACCCTGTGTATCCTCTTAAACAAGTACTAAGATGATATATGGTCTTCTCAACCTCCCTCTTCCTACACAAGTTTTCTCCCAAACACCTTCTGTTGTATAATTGTCTCCTCCAACAACCCATCCATATAAATTTGGACCAAAAAAATTTCTATTAGATCCATCGTTGTTTGTTGCAATGGAAGGCTTTGAAGGCCTTTCAACATGTCCATTGCGCCATTAAAACCGGTCCAATCACTATTGGATATTTACACTGCCGCCAAAAACTTGAACTCTTCCCCAAACTTGACACAAAAACATGAGCATAAACCGTCATTAAATTGTAACGGGTATCGACACCACCATCTTGGCCCCTCGGCCTTACCAGTTCGAACCTAACAATCTTAACTGTAAAATGCCATATCTTGTTTGAAGAATTAATGCGTAATAGGTAAAGAACAAACATTCACAAAATCATTGTACTGGATGTGTGTTTTCATGATAGGTTGATCAGTAATACATACCTTCCACATATGAAGTGGTTCAATCTGCAAGCAACGTATTCCTCCGAACTCATCTTTACTCTAGCCCTTAATGCTGGTCGAGCAAAAGTGGATCCAATTTCATTTTTTTTTTTGTCTGCAAACAAGAGAAATACATTTGATGTCAAACAAGAGAAAAACAAAAAGAACATTACATAAGGGTAACACAAAATTGAGTGAATCAACAGATGACCAATATGATGCAACAGATTACCCATCTGTTCAACCGATGAGGCATCGTTTGCAAAGGATGGATGACATGTTGCAACAGATGGGCCATCTGTTAGAATAAATCAAACCAGCCTTGCTACTGGTTTGATTTCTTCAAAAAGTTGCTCCGTCTGTTCCAACAGCTGATTCATTAGTTGTAACAGTTGAGGAAATTATTGCAACACCACCAACAACAATATCAACAACAAAGAAACAAACAAAACAACACCATATGTTCCAACACCATCCACAACACAAACATTACATGTTCCAACACAACCACCACCCCCAACAACAGCACCACCAAAGTACCAAACAAAAGACATAAAAAAACTATACTGATAACAAGGCTTTTTAAGTTCTCCCAATAAATGACTTTTTTTGCATATTTTAATAAAAACAACGGTTCGTTCATTCAAGACTTAAAAGTCACCTTTCCTTCAATTTTCTCAATAAATAGCAAACTGGTAATGGGTAAATCATTAATAGCAACAAATGTAAATATCTAATTTAAATAACATATAAAGAAGAAGACGAGATGAAAAGAGCAACTTTGAATCATACCTGCAATATTAAAAAAGCAAATGAATCAGAACATCCAGTTCAGTCGAGAAAAGATATTGATTGGTTGAGATCCAAGGATCCTCATCAAAAAGAAGAGATAAAAGAGAGGAAAAAATAAAACAACAAAGATAATTGAGAATAAAGAATAAAGAAGAGTTATGAGTTGAGTCTAGATTACTTTATGGCCGAAGGAGAGAGAGTTCTAGATATGGGGGGTTTTAAATATTTATTAATAACTTTTGAGGGGCACGAGGAGACGGTGACATTGAAAAGACCAGATAAGAATACTCACTCAGGAGATTTTTGAGTTATCCAAGTAGTACCGAGTAATATTTTTTACCGCCTTAGTATTTTAACTATTTTATCTCTGACAGGAAATACCTTATTTGCTTTATAAAAAAAGGATCTAAAAATATTTAAGTGCAACAAATGACTTAATATGTCTGATAGTTCACAACAGATTTGTGATCTGTCGCAACAAATGACGTAATCTGTTTGATAGTTTACAACAGATGCATAATATGTTGCAACATATTACCTAATCTATTTGATTTGATCCAACAGAAAAGACATCTGTTGCAACAGGTTGAACATTTGTGTATATATAATTTCAATTGAGTTCATATGTTAGACTAAAACCTTAATTGAATGTGAGTTCTCATAGGGTCAAATACAACTTTAATTGAGTCTTTTGGTAATTTCATGATGAGACGGTACTGTGTTCCTCCGACCAGAGTCATCGATCGATCACTCTGAGCCGAGCCGATTCTTACTACCTCATATGTTAGACTAATACCTTAATTGATTAATCTAGGTCTAGGGCACTAATACCTTGATTGAATAATATGGGACTAGGGGTGAGTTCTCATAGGGTCAACTACAACTTCAATTGAATCTTTTGGCAATTGCATGATGAGACGGTACTGCGTTCCTCTCGACTAGAGTCGTCGATTGATAACTCTGAGTCGAACCGATTCTTACTACCTCATATGTTAGACTAATACCTTAATTGATTAATCTAGGACTAAGGTACTAATACCCTAATTGAATATAGGGTCAACTACAACTTCAATTGAGTCTTTTGTTGATTGCATAATGAGACGGTACTACGTTCCTCCCGACAAGAGTCGTCGATCGATCACTCTAAGACGAACTGATTCTTACTACCTCATATGTTCAACTAATACCTTAATTGATTGATCTAGGACTAAAGGTGAGTTCTCATAATGTCAACTACAATAGATGACAACGCCTATTTGATAATTTACAACAGATGACTTAATTTGTTTGATAGTTTACAATAGATTCATGATCTGTCGCAACAAATGGCTTAATCTATTTGACAGTTTACAACAGATGCGTAATATATTACAACAGATTACATAATCTGTTTGATTTGACCCAACAGAAAAGATATCCGTTGCAATAGATTGAACATTTGTTTATATATAACTCAAGTGAGTTCATATGTTAGACTAATACCTTAATTGAATGTGAGTTCTCATAGGGTCAACTACAACTTCAATTGAGTCTTTTGTCGATTGCATGATGAAATGGTACTGCGTTTCTCCCAACCAGAGTCGGCTATCGATCACTCTGAGCTAAACCGATTCTTACTACCTTATATGTTAGACTAATACCTTAATTAATTAATCTAGGACTAGGGTAGTAATACCTTAATTGAATAATCTAGGACTAAGGATGAGTTCTCATAGGGTAAACTATCGATTAATCTAGGACTAGGGGTAAGTTCTCATAGGGTCAGCCACAATAGATGGCAGCACCTATTTGATAATTTACAACATATGAGTAATTTGTTGCGACACATGACAATCTATTTGATAATTTACAACAGATGGGTAATCTGTCGCAACAGATTTGTAATCTGTTGTTACCTAATCTGATTGATAATTTACAACAGATGAAAAATATGACGCAACATGTTGAACATTTTTTTTTACAATTTCAATTGAGTTCATATGTTAGACTAATAGTACCTAATTTGATTAATCTAGGACCAGGGGTATTATGGGTTTACAATTTTGAGTTTTGTTGTATTATGGGTTTACAATTTTGAGTTTTGTTGGTAAAATCGTAGGAAGAACTCGAGAAATCCCTAGTTTCCATCATAGTGTTTCGTTGACTGTCGTGGTATAGTTGGATGGTGTTTGTGGTGTTGGTGATGGTGGTGGTGCTGGTGTTTGTAGTCGTCGTGGTGGCATCGATGGTGGCATTGGTTGGTGATGTTTGTGGTGGTGTTGGTATTTGTGGTGTTTGTTTGTTTGTTTGTTGGCGTTGGTTGGTGGTGTTTGTGGTGGTGGCTGTTGGTGTGTCAGTATTCGTGGTGTGTGTAATGTATTTTTTAAAATCTATGCATACATCAACTGTAATGTAATTTTTATTTTTCTTTGTCTGTAGGTAAAACATGTCTCCCAAAATAAAAGAAAGTGAAAGTGGATCAATGTCTGACCACTAAAAAAAAAGGCTACAGTACAAAGGGATTCGGAGGAGCTTCGAGAACAATCTCACTCAGGAAAAAGTAAAGCTGAGGAGAGATATGAAAACAACATTGAGGGAGGTGTACAAGGGTCCATAGATGGTGATGAAAAAAATTAAAGTGATAAAGAGGAGGAATTGAAGAGTCAGAAAGAAAAAGAGGACCATCAACATGATGATAATGGATCACCGACGGGGCGTGAGTTAATATCGACATCCCAGTATGATCCTATCAAAACTTTTAGTATTGACAGGTTTCAAGTTGCGATGCCGATAAATGATCCAGAAGGAAAATAAATAACTGGTCAAATTGTACTTAAATGTCAGATGGGGAAAATTTTTGAACATTTTATGAAAATTATGAAGAACGAAAACATAGGCGGACTTTTTAAGAAAAGCTTCTTTGGACACTTTCTTGAGCTGACTGAGGACCCCTCTGCCCGTATCCGTTTTCCTATGACGATGGTATATGGTCTTCTCAAGCGCAGGATCAAGTACGCAGGGGATGATAAAGATCTAGAGGAGGAGGCAAAAAGAAGATGGATGAAATCTGGATCAACTACTGTGGCATGCCTGTTTGTTTTGGCTTGCAAGAGTTTGCCATAGTGACGGGCTTGAGATGCCATCGTCCAGAAGGACCACCACCCCGCAAAAGACCCAAGGCACGAAAATGCAAGGGAAAAATAGATGGGTTATTTGACATTGCTCGATGTGGCTACAAAGCATCGGATTTGTTGACAGATCTCGAAGATAAAATCATACCAGAGCAGTACAGGGAGCAATTGTGCTTATTTTGGTTTGCTCATTCGGTTATATTGGCAAGAGATGTTAACAAGGTCATAGAAGATGATTTGTTGGTGTGTGTTGAGGATTTTGATAAATTCAACAATTATCCCTGGGGATATGACAGCTTCTACTTGACTATCCCATATTTACTGACAAAGCTATCCTCAGGGACGACCACATTATACGGCTTTCCTTGGGCTTTCATGGTAAAATTAATCACTAATTTTACTCATCCATTAATTTATATTGAATATAGTTATTATGATTTTTTTTGCTTGCTTCCTGTTTACATTTTTTAGGCTTGGGCATTTGAAGCCATTTCTCCTCTCCGAAAGCAGTTAATGAATTGCCCGAATGAGGTTTCTCATCCAAGAATGTTTAGGTGGTTGACTTCAAAGAGCAACACTAATATTAAGGAGGTTGATCTCTTTAACCCTCCGGATGATGCAGTATGTCTTCTTCAAGTAAAATAATTCTACTCAAAGATAAGAAAGATATTGAACAGATGTTATATCTGGTGCAAAAGATGTTATATTTGATGCACCAGATGGGACATCTGTTGTGATGGAGTATATCTTGCATCAGATTACCCATCTGTTGCTTTGGTTCTCTGAACCTGAATCCTAAAAGATTAACCATCTACTGCAAATTATGCAACAGATATTTAATATGATAACATATCATTCATCTATTGCGACGTACAAATCATCTGTTGCATAATAGATTACCCGTCTTGTGCAGCTGTTGCAATAGATGAATGATATTTCGCATCAGATTATCTATGTGTTGCTATGTTTCTCTGAACCAGACTCAAATGGATTTTAACCATATACTGCAAACTATGCAATAGATGGGTCTTTTTTTTAAATGTAGCCCAACTGTGAAAATTATTATATTATATGATTTAAATACATATGTCTTTTTTTTATAGGTTGTGCATCCATGGATCATGCCTACTAAGGAGGAGTCGGTGTGACTTCTTATATTACTCTAGGTCATGTTGATACTATTGCAGACCCAACGTTGAATTTAATAAAGAAAGAATTGGCTGGAGAAACAACCATAAGAAAAGCAGTTAGGCAAGGTTAGCCTAATGTTGAGGCAGATTCGGGTGCTTCTTATGGTGGAGTTGTTGGTTTTGGTGGAAGGCATGTTGATGCTGCTACCACTCGTGATGATGATCATGTTGATGCTCAAGAAAGAATAAATATGTTTGAAAACACCCCTTTTCGCCCTTACATAGGTCCCTCTCACCCCTCTTCACCCTGGTATTCTCGTTGCGAATGCGATGAGTGTAAGGACAGATAGGATAAACTCTTTAAAAAAGTAGAGGCTATCTCTAAAGTTATCGAGGAATTTAAATCCAAGAGGTTTGTCATACAATCCAAGAAGGTGAGGGAGCCACACACTCCTACAGCGTTGGTTAGGAGAAAGAAAAGAGCAATTAGAGACGTACTCTCCGCTCGAAAATTAAAAGAAATTGCAATTCCTTCCTCTCCAAAAGTTGTTGAAGTTCAGGGGCCAGTCAAGAAGGTGGACATATACGCGGAACTTGGCACTGAAGAGAAGAGGGATCAGCGACAGGCTAAGAATGTCAAGTCAGACGCACCAAATTACCCCAGGCCTCCCTTTTCCCCCTAAGACTTCCAGACTATGACTGATATGCGTATGCCATATGAGGACAAGGCAAGTTTACTTTTTCTAACCTAGCCCTTCTAATCTACCCCATGAAGAAGAAGCTACGCAACAAATTTCACATTTGTTGCAACATCTGGGTATACTGGTGCAACTGGTTGTGGTTCTGTTGCAACTTATTATCCATCTGTTGCATAAGTTGCGTTGGATTATTGATTCAGAGAACCCTATGCAACAAATGGACCATCCGTTGCATCTTTACAATTACTAACGTATTTAAAAATTGACTTCTTATCTCACAACATGTTGACATAATTCTCTGCCTCATGCGAAAAAGGCAATTAACGTACCAGAAAGCTTATGACGCTGCCGATAAGATAATGGACCTCGACTTCTGCAAGAAGCTCAAGAATAGGTACGATTAAATCAATGGAGAGGCGTCAGCCCTTGGAGTGGGACTTGATTTCCTAGTTCCTACGTTGGTCTTGGATGAAGAAGAAATGTTAAGATATGTTAGAGGGGACAAGCCAAATCCACATGGCAAGAGTTGGACCAAGGCAAAAAGGATTCTTACAGTCATTAGCGTGAACGATATGCATTATTGGGCTGTTGATATACTACTCGAGGAGGGAAGAATAATGTTTATGACTCCAACGTACCTCTCATCAATGATTTTGAACTTTTTCTCCTCATAGAGCCACTGATGGTGCTATTGCCCATCTTGTTGAGGGAGAGTAAACTGATAAATCATTTTTCAAAGGAAGTGTTGATGAAGAAATCATGGGATTTTGAAGGTCGAAACAGGGGAATGATCTTTCCAAAAGATGATGTCGCTAAAGCGAGCAGCTCGCACGCTCTTGCACACATCGAATGTTTGCTGACCGGCACAGAAATGGCTGAGCCAACAAATTTTCTGTACGACAACGCTGTGGCAAACCTGCAAGAGGTCTGGGCTTATAGGGTACTAACTGGACGCTTGAAGCCTGTGTATATAGAAGAGCCTGTGAAATAGAAACTTTTAATTTCAAGTCACCCTTCACTTTATTACATGTACATGTAGTGGCAATAATTTTTTTCTAATGAAAGTTGAGTTTTTTACAATGCAATAGATTAGATTGTCAATCTGTTGTAAAATATCTTTAATCTGTTCTGGTAGATAGTTTATCTGTTGCAATAGGTTGGTCATCTGTTGCATTACGCCAATGTTATTTCTATGAATAATCTAATAATCTAAGTCTAATCTGTTGCAACAGTGGGAAGATCTGTTTGATAATTTCCAACAGATGACCTGAATTTTTCAACATATGCCTAAATCTTTTTGATATTTTCCAACAGTTACGCTTGAATATCCACGTGCTCGTCGATAATAAACCAGTAGCAAATACATACACCACCATGAAAATTTCAGCAATTAGGCTTTAATATTCATGTGCTCAACAACACCAAACCAGTAGCAATAACGGCAATAATGTAGTATCTTCTTGCTCAATTTTATTTTTCTTCAGAAGCCTTGACTTTGTTCAACAAACCCCAGATTACACGATTTGCTTGTGAAGGGTGTCTTCTTCATACCAATCAAAGTAATAACATCCACCCAATTTCTATAAAAAAAAAGAACACAATTACAAAATGATTACAAGTCAATAATTAATCAAATAATAAATAAAAAAAATATTACCTTTGAAATCTTACAAGTAAAAAACCTACGATCCGAATTTTGTTGAGTCCAAGAAGTCTTTAATAGAGCTTCATGACAGCACTTATAATATCGAAAATCTTTATCACAAAAAAAAGTGGAAGATGCGCTCGACATTGTTAAGGTAAGTTGGAAAAAATGAAAGTAATAATTTGAAGAATTTGGATAGATAAAAGAAGATGACGATGAAGATGAAGATTTGGAAATTTAGGGTTAAATTTTAGGAGGAAGATGAATATATAAGACAACGGGGGAGGGGGGGGAAATGACCGTTGGGGGCCAAGTAACGGCAAGTCAGCGAAATGTGCCAGACTAACACTGACACATTTGATGCCTAATTTATTTTACGTGTTTAAAATGAACATGTCTACTTGATGCCTATTTTATTTTAGATGTTTGAACTGAACACCGTCGATGGGTTGCACCTTTTTTATTTCAATTCAATTCACTTTAACCTTTTTACACGTAGTGGCAATTTTTTATGTCCAACGAAAGTTGAATTTTTATAATGCAGCAGATTCTCCATCCGTTGCAACATTTATCCTACCTGTTCTGACATATAGTTTATCTGTTGCAATAGGTTGGTCATCTGTTGCATTATCTTGATGTTTCTATGTAAAGTCCATTTGTTGCAACAGTGGGAAGACCTGTTTGATAAATTCTAACAAATAACCTGTCTGTTGCAATATATGTATAAATCTTTTCGATTATTCTAATAGATGTGTCGTTTGTTGCAACAGATAAAGTCTATCTGTTGTAACATATGTCTAAATCTGTTCTTTTTTCCACAATAGATGTGTCATCTGTTGCATTATCTCGATGTTTTTATCTAAAGTCCATCTGTTGCAACAGTAGAAAGACATGTTTGATAAATTCCAACAGATCACCTACCTGTTGCAACATATGTATAAATCTGTTCGATTTTTCCAATAGATGTGTCGTCTGTTGCAACAGATATACTATCTATTGCAATATTTGAATCTAGTATTCCTTTTCAATTAATAAGTTCAAATCTAAGAAATAAATAAAATTCATAGACAAAATAAAATAAATCAAAGCCTTCATAAATTAGCTGAAATAAGTCAACGAATAAATGAAATGTAAAAAAATTATTATGGGTACAGATTTCAACAAATACATCAACAACAATTTAAGTATACTGCCAAGGATTGCTATGACAGGCTTAAGCTATAAAGATCTACTCAGTATGGACAAGTTGTTCTTCATCCGGTGCTATGGAATTCGACTTTGCTCATCGTGGATCTTTATTGTCGCTTGCATATGATTTCTACGCTTTCTATTCTTCGTATTTCCATAAAAAGAGTAGCATATTGTCAATGATGTTCAGCAGTAGCTTCTTCTACATCCACCTGGAAAGACAGAATTGGTCAATGCTAATCACGGAGATACAACAAAACAGAAAAGGATAACTCATCTCTTCTAGCAAATCAAACAGGTCCTCCTCCTGTTTTAAATTATCCCAAACATATTATATTTCTGTTGTAGTAATGAATCAACTGTTGGGATAAATTTCTACATGAGGAAGACCCTATGTGATAATTTCCAACGGATGAACCATCCATTGCAACATATGAATCATCTGTTGTAGCAGATAGGTCGTCCGTTGGTATAAATAAAAGTGGTACAAAAAGCTATTTGATTTGCTAAAATAGACGAGACATATGTTGCACCAGATAAAGTATCTGATGTAACAGGTTAGTCAACTGTTGCAACAGATGTATATATCTGTTTGATAATTTTCGGCAGATGTGTCACCTGTTGAAACAGATATGTGCCTGTTTGTTTTGTCAGTTGGAAGACATATAATATATTCACCTTCTTCAGCTCGTGTTGCTCTTCTTTGGACATTGTACGTTGCTCAGTCCAACACACAGACATAGGAGTTGCAATTTTGCTTTTTTGGATGCCTGATAATGCCCTGGAAATTACTCTCCTTCTCCTCTTGGCCCTAATCTCTAATGGTGTGGATGGAAATAAAATCCTCTTTGATGGAATGAGACCCCTCTTAGATGTCAATTCCTTTACAGAAGCATTTAATGCATTAAGAGCATTAATCACTACATCATGTTTTGCCCTGCAGTCTTGACATTTGCATGCAGAACACTCGCTGGGAAAGGCAAAATCTGTATAACCAGTATGATCATACTCATAATGGTTTGCTTTAAATATTGTAAAAGGAGCATCATTAGCACCAACAGCAGCACCACTACCACCACCAACAGCTTCATCAACAACAACAAGCCCACCCTCCAAAATTATTTTTCTTGTAATGGTTGTTGCTCCAAACAATTCCATTTTTATTCTGTCGATGATCTTAGGGTCCGATAAAGTTTGCACAGATCGTAAAGTAAGAAAAAATGATATCTTCAACTCTAGATTGGTCGGAACTAGCGACGGATGCACATTCTAACATAAATCATTACATATATTAGAATGATGATTAGATCATTAAAAAAAATTAATTAAAATAAAAAATTAATTATAATTATACTTACTGCATCCTTCGGGGGTTGAAGAGATCAAGAAAATTTGCATTTTTATCAATTTTGGCCGACAACCATCTCAAGATTCTTGGACAGGAAACTCCTTCCTGGTAGTTCACTTGTTGTCTCAAATAAGGAATGGTTTCAAACGCCCAAGCCTATAAAATAACGCTAATAAATCAAAACCATTATTAAGCGAAAAAAATGAATGATATCATAATAAAAAAAAGAAACATTTACCATTAAAGGCCATGGAAAGCCATATAAGTTGACTGTCTTTAGCGCTAACGGAGTCAACAAATATTTGACAGTCATTTTGAAGCTTTCATACCCTCATGGATAGCTGTTAAACGCCTCAAGATCCTCGGAGAGCTTTATTAAACAGAGGATTATGTTGTTGTTAATGCCTCTCACCCAAAGAATATTATGTACAAACCAAACCAAGCACAATGACTGTTTGTGCTTCTTTGAAAGTCCTTTACCTTTCAACGCTTCTATCAAATTTTTATTTTTGAAGCTTGGATCAACAATGGACACTAGTTCATCACGATCACACGACTTGCCTTTGCCTTTTTTGGGCGTGTGGGGTGCTTTTTTTTTTTTGGTTATAATAGGTATAACTTGAGAAGGAGGATAACATTTTAGTCCAGTAACTATGGCAAACTCCTTCCAACCAAAACAAACAGGCATGCCACAGTAATTTATCCACACCTCATCCATCTTATCTTTATTTTCATACATAAACCTACGATTGAGAAGTTCATATATCATTTTTATTTGGAAACGAGCATTGTTGTCCTCCGGCAAATCAAGATATTTCCCAAAGCAGCTGTTCCTGAAATAAGCATCCAATTTTTGTTCTCGAAGTATTTTTCTGAAGGCGTCGAAAGATTTTCCCATGGCTGACTTAACCACAAAATTACTCGTTAAATCTGTGGCACCATTGCACTGCATTCTCACAAGATAACGATCAATGCTGAAGGCTTTGGCCAGCTCTTCGATGGAAGGGCTATTAGTATCTACATCATCTTTTTTGAAACATTCCTCCTCTCCGTGTTCATCATATTCTGCTCCCAATTGAGATAACGTTTGTAAAGCAAGCTCATAGAGTGGTGGATGTAGCCTAGCTGCTTCACTTGTTCCTTTACTTGGACTTGATTCGATTTCTGTTCTTTTGGGAACCATATTATCTAAAATTAACAGGAACATAAAATAATATATTATTGTTGATTAATGCATCGTTAAAAAGGATAACAGTAAAATAACAGTTGCAAAAGATCACCGATCTGTTGCACCAGGTAGTATATCTGTTGCAGCATATAACCAAACTGTTGCAGTGGATGAGTAATCTGTTGCAATAATACAAAACATATCACTCATCTTTTAAGACAGATAAATGGTTTGTTCAACAGATCACACAACTGTTGTGACATCATCTGTTGCAACATATGAGTGATCTATTGAAACAGTTAAATAATTCGTAGCAACGGTTGAGTAATCTGTTGTGACAATACAAAATATATCACTCATCTGTCGAGAAAGATGAATGGTCTGTGCAATAGATCACACATCTGTTGCAACACATGAGTGATCTGTTGGAACAGTTATCAACGATCAATATTGTTTAGATTTCTTCCAACATAGGGTCTTCTATCATGGCAGATGAATGGTCAGTTGGAAAAATCAAAGTCTTGGACTCTTCCTGTAGGAAGAGTTAGTAGGATTTTATCCAACAGGAGGTTCATCTGTTGCATCAGATCATTAATCTGATGGTTCTTCCATTGCACCAAATGGTTAATTATTGCATCAGATTTTTTATCCGGTGCTTAATCTGTTGCAACATATGGTAAAGTTGTTGCATTGGATATTTAATCTGTTGCATCAGAATTGTAATCTAATGGTTCCTCTGGTGCATCAGATGGTTGATCTATTGCATCATATGATAAATCTGTTGCATCAAATGGTTAATATGTTGCACCAGATGGGTAATCTGTCAGAGAAAACAGTAACATGATTTTGTTAAACAAAAACATCAATTTCACCATTTTTACCAAGAACAAGAACAGAACAAATCAAACCAAATTGTCCTTTTGTTTTTATAAACACAAACAATAAAAATCAAACTTCAAAAAAATGCAACAAACAACAAAATATCATAATTCACTTCGAAAAGAGAAAAGAAGAAATACCAGAAATTAGGGTTTTATTCGGACCACATTTCAAATTAGTGCAACAAATATTGAAATTGTTAACCAATACTATAAGAGAAGTTGGCTCAAGTTCCTCGTTTTCTTCAAAACTAAAAAGGTCATAAATTTTTACCTGTGAAAGAAGAAAAGGATCGATGAAGAATTCGAAACTGTTGTGGCCGGAGAGCAAGGCTGTCACGTCAATTGAAGTCGAAAAGGAACTCGAAGCCCAACTATTTGTAGTCGGATGCTGAAGTCGCCGAGGATTGAAAAGTTGGTTGGGAGAGAGTTGAGAGAAGTTGTTGAGAGAGGGATGAGAGACAGGTTGATTGAATTGAAGAGGGGAACTCGAAGCCCAACTATTTGTCGTCGGAGGTAGAAGTCGTCGGGGGTTGAAGGGAGACATTTTGCAGAACTGTTGGTTGGGAGAGAGTTGAGAGAAGCTGTCGATAGAGAGGAGAGAGTGGTTGATTTGGATTGAAGAGGGGTGTGGGTTGGGTTGATTTGTATTTTTTAAAAGATTAGAAAGTTTTGAAAATATTAATCAAGTCCACAATTAACTTAATCAAGTTTCCTAATGATGTTTGACTCTATCTGTTGGTCAATGTCACCAATCCTTCATTCAAGACTTAAAAGACACCTTTACTTCAATTTTCTCTAGTTTCTATGTGTGGATTGTCATCCGTATATAAAGTGCTTAGGAAGATAAAATTTTTGATCTTTTATACGAGACAAAGAAGAAGTTGGAAAAAGAGATACAACCATTTTTTAAAATCTTTGCATTAATAACAAGATAGAAAAATATAAAATAAGACTGTGTACGATAAATCCTATGATTCGGTCCTTCGACAAACCTCACGAGCAAAAGCTTTATCGACTAACATGTTCAAAGTATATCTATATAGCATGTACTACTAATTAGTATTTAGTGTAATGCTGGAATAATTTAACTTATATTTTTTTTATCACCTGAGAAGGTACCAATTGAGTCCAATTATGAATCAAATTAAAGGCATTGAAAGTCTATTAAAAAAGAAAATTCCATTTACCAGATGCAAACAATCTTTCTTCTTTCAATACAAGCCTTTTAAGATAAACTTGGACAACTAAGTTTAATACAATTACAAAAATTCACCACTGTAATCCTGCTTAGTGTTTGAAGGTTAAAACAAAAACTAAGTTGTACTCAAACTCCTTCACTGCCTCATGAATCTTGGAAGGAAGTTTCTATAACATCTTCTTTGAAGACAGTTCGTCTACCTAAGCTGCAAATAACTACAAAAGCAGTCATCCAACTGTCTTCCCTTTAAAATTGATATATGCCTTTGCAGTGAATCAAATTCTTCCACGAAAACAATAAAAGAAGCACCAGAAACTAAACAATCTGCTCCTTGAGTGTAAACTGCATCCTGCATTTCATTATTTAAAGAAAGTTGGTTTAGATACAGGGATGAGTAGTTTCTTCAAATGGAAGAAAAAGAAGAGGAAAACATAAAACGATGATCAGTTTAGCTTTCTCACTGACCTTCTGGGTGTCAACAAAAAACGTACTCTACAAATCTCAAATACCACATTAAATTCCGAGGCCAGGGTCTACTGAAGCCTCTTTTTCTGATAGCAATTTCAGTTTCTGTGAAACAAGATGAGAAGAAAGAGTTCAGACTGAGATATATCACTTGACTATCTTCATCAAAAAAATATTTCACTTGACCATTAGTGGTACGAAAGAGATGCACTAATTCCTTTTTCCGATTTCAACCATCACCACAGTTTCTAACTTTAGCAAATGTTATAGCTATCATAGTCCTGAAAAGCTGCTTCTCCAGACAGATTGCAGTTTCAACAATTTGGATGTTACAATGATGAGAAGGTCTATCAGAGATTTAGTTTAATAGATAACTTTGCTTGCATTGCATGGCTTTGCAAACAGACCTTTTTTTTAATAGATTCAACACTCACATAGGACCGAAATTGAAGTTAATGTTACATGGATCAACTCTATGTAAAATTTAAATTTTAGCTCAAGAATCATGGACTGAAATCTTGAAAAACCAAGAGCCTCCAAGTGATTGATACCAAGATTGATCATTTTAATATGAATGTTTTAAAAGCATGCTAAGAGCTATTCACAAGACCCTTTTTTCTTTCTTTCTAAGAGCGGAAGATTATCATAATTCTTAGAAAATCATCATCTAAGGCACCTCATTAAAGACTCCTGGAGTGAAATAATATTACCGTGATGTATTGAGGTGGATCATCTAGACTAGTTGTGCCAAGGACCACTTCCCTCCTTAACTTTGATGTAAGTTTGTGACAAACCCTAAGCTGCATAGAAGAAAATCAACGACATACCATTTTAGATGCTTAAGCTCTCACTTAGTGGAAGCCAGTGAATGGAACTCAAAAGTTAAAGAATTACCTCAGATCGAGTTGCACCACCAATAATGAAAACAAATATCCGTTGTCCCATATTCTTAAAATCAGTTGAAAAATTTTTGAGACTAGAGTCGCTAGAAAATTCCAGCAAAGACACAAGATGAGATGAGGAATGTTAGATTGCAATGAACAATTTCCTAAACATATTTAAAATTAACAACATTAATATAGCATGCTATGAAAATCCTACCCCATGGAAATATTAATGACAATTAAATGAATAAATATGCTACTCTTGTTTCTGAAAAGTGATAGTTTCTTCATGTGGAAGTCGGTTGGATCTTTTAAAGGAAAAAAGAAATTCTATTAAAGACGATTTTTCCACGGGAGAACCTTGAATATCCATCATCAGAAGTACGAGAACGTGCCCAATTTGGAGTCCTCCTTGATCTCACTGAGCGTGGATTAGTAGATTCAGTAGTGGCCTTTGGTGGAATATTTCTTGCAGAAGATCCATTGGCCTCATGAGTAGTTTTTTGAGCATTGTTCATGCACTGATAATCATCTTTCGACAAGTCACCTTTACACATTTTCTCAACCAACTCCTGAAAGAAGCAAGATTGATTATATGATTTAGGAAATATGAAGTATAAGCTAAGCCATTCAAAGAGCTATTTGATTAAACATTGAACCATTCGGAAAGTCTAGAATATAATTGAAGTTGAATGTATTCTGTTTTCACGCAATGACAATTTGAAGAAACATCTCTGTAAAAGCATTATGTCTTTCTTTCTAAGCATTGTAGTCCCCAAACTCAAACACTGAGTTCCAGTAAGAGAGGCAAGGACAATTGGACCCAGCTATTCCAAGTATGGAAGTTTTCTGGAATATAATTCAGAATCCTTCAATGGCAAGAAGGTAAATTGGTCCTTAAGCAATTTCCAGTTCAAAAAAGTATTGAGAAGGTATCCTCTATGCGAAGCATGCAATAAGATCTTCCAGTCAAAATATCCTCTAGATATTCTCATTGCTAGGTCATTTAGTGGATTCAGTCAGTCAATTAGGACCAAAATCCTACTGTTCATATAGAAATTTGAAATTAACCTCTATCTGGTCACAAAGTTGGCAGTTAATTTGCTTTTCCATACTAAAAGTCAACTTAATCTAGAAAAAAAAGAAGATATATCCATATGGGTAACAAAAACGACAACCTTCTTACACAAACAATACAAAAACTGCAACCTTCTTACCTAACAATTTTATAAGCACTAAACTAAAAATGAAAGTATCTTTCCCGTTACTTATGCAAAATTACACTCAAAAAAAGAGGAGTCGGAAATCTTATAGCAAACCTCTATCATGGGATAAAACCGGAAAAGCTGCCATGTTTCTTCTTCCTCTCCAGTTCGATCCTTTCTAGCTGCATTCCCTTTCTAATATGCAAACAACAAAATCCAGCAACTGTCAGGTCTCATTTCTCGCACTAAGCTGAAGACTCCAAGAAATTTTTAGAAAGTTCTAATGTTTTACCTTTTTTGAATCAAACTTCAGGGAGAAGCTTCCACTTGGCTTCCGTTTTTCTGAACCCTCTAGCAATCTCATATTTTTCACGGCCTTCATATCCTCGGGTGACAGTTTTGCTAACTATGAGAAAAAAAAATTTATATTAAATATTGATTAGATTTATATACTCATCATCATCCCGCTGCTCCTACCGATGCTTACTTCCAAGTAAGCAAAACAAAGTGACCACATACGTCTATGTTGCCACGATATTGTTCTATGGAAGCGGGCAGGGAAGGAATGGCGGAACGAAGGTCGCGTTAGCAAATCTGCTGTTCTAGTTCAAACCAGGCTATCTCCTCCGAGAAAACAGGGGTCCAGAACATTTTCAAAGTTTCGTTAGCTTCATTAGCAGTACAAATGAACCAATAGAAAACATAGCCATGCATTTGAGATAAAAAATAACAACTCTAGAAGTTGATTCTAGGACTAGAATATGGATAGATTAGGGATGACCATATTTTTCTTATGGCATAAAACATTTGGTTGAGAACTTTTTTCTCCAGAACTGGTTCATTCTCAAAACAGTATACAAGGCGGCCAAGAAATCCTGAGAGCATTGATGTAGATGAGATAGCTTTTGTTGGTCCACGTGGTGAAATTGTTACATGAATTAGAAACTTTTCCTCTTGATCCATTGCTCACTCCAAAATTTTCTTTCATTTACATCACATTTTCTAAACTACATCCAGTGGCACATTATAATTGTACTTAAAAAAATGCTTGAAACATCAAAACAAAAACTGCCTCAACTAACCCAACTGCATTATTTTCATAGAAGCCATTTTTTTCTTTTACTATTTTTATTGTTCTTGTATTATTTGGAAGAATGCATAGAAATACCAACATTTTAACTTGGAAAATTATATTGTTTGCAACATCCTATTCATATTCTTCTGATACTTAGCATTCTATGGATTCTTTAGTAATTTTCGGGCATCATCTTTCTTGATGCATTACCGAAATCATTTCCAGTTGCTCTTCAGAAGATTCTTTCTACTCCTTAAAGCAACAGCTGAAACTACTACTCTCCAGTTGTTTTTTATGTGTCCACATAGGTTTGACAATCCACCATAAGATTGTTTGAACAAAACCTCAATGATAGGCTAGATGGAATTCAGACTGTTTCAAGATATTAGCATGTAGGAAATACCTGCATCAGTTTCGCTGCTTTGTCACCCTCAAATTTTTCTGGATAAACAGATGCATAAATCATCATCAAGCGTAGCTTATTTTCACCTGACGTATCCTGCATGCAGCAAAGTTGTTAGTAAGACCATACCTGGCAATGGAAATCACGACGAGTTCGAATACATATTCCAAGCCAACACAAAAATTATCACCTGCTTCGTCCTTAGAAATTGGATAACTTCCTTCGTTGCTGCATCGCCAAAGACAAGATCCTGTTCTAACTGTCCAAGTTCCCGAAGACCCGTTTCTCGGATAACTTTATTAAGCTCACCTGCAATCTGATCAATCAAGTAATGAAATGAACTTCAGCTTTATTGCAAGCTAGGTTCATCACGTCGTCAAATTCAATTGGTTTTAAGTAACCAAAGAATAACTATATGGACATTAATATGGTAAGACCAATGACATGGAAGCTCTTATGTCTTTCAAACACCTGCAGTTTGTGTCCAAGTAAGGTATGACCATCCCAATGATCGCTACTTTACCACATAAGGAGTCAGGAAGAAGCTGGCTGTTATTGGGGATTATACAAATTTAAAATACAAGCCTAAACCAATGAAACTAGCTGCTAAGAGTCGTACATCCAAAAGTACCTCAAAGTCTAATTTCTAATAGTCTACCTCTATACAAGAACGATTTTAGCATTTGGAATTGTTAAAGCATTACTCCATAAGAACTACTAATTGTGAAGAAGGGCTAAAGTTTTTAAATTTGCTTTTTGAAGAGGAAGAAGTCTGTGCATGGATAGATCCAGTTGACTAAGGAACAAACCTCGACATGGATAGATAGTTTCTCTTTTTGTTCATTATACTGTGGCAAAGCTTGGACCATCTTCTGCAAGTCCCGTGTAGATAATTCACTTCCATCTCTATGTAAAAATAAATTTGAATTAAGAAATTATCAGAAAAATGAGGTTTCATGAATAAAATTCTGTACATCTGCTTATCTGTAGTTAATAAATCACAGCTATGATCAATTGGTAACAACGTAAAACAATTAACAAGTCACTGAATGCTGCATCATGCACAGACATGGAGCACACCACATGCTATAATCATTAAGATACGGGTTTCCACAACTTTAGCAAAGGAATAAAAATTATCTTTCACGGCTAAAGGAACACCAACCTTTGCTCCATTTGTGCTGCCTTGTTCTTAGAAACAAAGTTTGTAAACCTATCGTGGAGTCGTTCACTAGCCTGATAAAGTCTTCATCAAGTTAGGAGTTGAAGTGCATATGACATGCACAAGCATCAAAAGAATAAGGAAATTCATGAACTTACATCAGCTATATGAGTATGCCGTAGCTCCAACCAGACAGGATCCTGATCCTCCAAAAGAACTTCCTTCTTCTCAGGTGGACCACCTGCTTTGCCAGGAACCTGATGTGGATACATTTCCGTCAAACTTCAGGAAAATATTCATATAAGAGATGTAGAACATGAAGCAAGGATACCTCATGTACATATTTATTTCCATCCATATCAAGCAGGTCATGGCACATGGCATCATATGTCCATTCATGAATCACAGGAGCAATCTAAACGCGAAGATTCGCCATTTCATCAAGTTAATAATGAAACAACGACAGTGCTTATTATTGTTTTATAAACAAAATCATTTGGAAACCTGGTCAACAGATCTGTCCAGAATCAGTAATTCACATGTCTCCTTCTGTGGATAGTTAGGAATACTAGACTTATACGTAGTGATATTGTTCCATATGGCTGTAGCAAGTTTTCCAGGAACTAATTCACGGAAATTTGCCGCTGTTGATCCATCTTGTTCCTTGGCAGCTCGATAACGCACAAGAGGAAATTCCTGGATGTAAAGACAGAGTTTTAGCCAAACTAAGCTGATCACGGGAAACAGTAACCGGAAGAGACCCAAATAAAAATCAAAGATATTCATGAAATTTCAATGTCTTTTAGACCATCAAAATTCTTTATTTTTACTTGAAGAGCAATCACAATTGCACCAACCTTATCAACAGTTTTTTTTGACAGAATAATTGTAACACAAACTAATACAAGGCTTTTACCAGTAGTCTTTTGGTTTGTATATAAAACTTCAGATGAAAGAGCAAATCACCACATTGGTGAAGTTTAAATTTACCTTCAGTGAAGCAAAGACGGTGGAAATTCTTGTTGCCATTACGTTCAAGGATGCTTCAGCAAGCCGGGAATTTTGAGCACTTTCACCAAACAACTCTGAAAGTGCTCTTTCATGGTCAGTGACAAATCCCTGTGATAAAAACTAACACATTAAAAAAGTCGCAATCTGCATAATTCTTAAATCAATCAACAGATAAGTACTCAATTACGAATTAGTGGAGCTCAACTATGTGAATCTTCTATATTTATTCCTATCAGTTCAGTTCCATTTCATGTCTTAATAATATTTTATTCGTCAAAATTGTAAAATCCTTTTAATTCCCAGTTTATAAACAGGTATTGAACTAAATGCTCCAAGTAAAGCAAAAAAGTGTTCGTCGAGATATTTGCCAATTTTACCTGGCTGTCTATTGGAAAGTACTCAAAATTCATCTGCATCAAAAAAGATAAATGAAAACAAAGATTCAGTCAAACTTCTGAAGAGATCATTTTCGTGATGCGTGCAGTACTTTAGACAGAGAACATGATCATTACCTCTCCTAGAGCACCTATACGGGGTATGACACTTGTGTCATTCTTGATGCGCGCGACCAGGTCCTTAGGTATTGGGGAACTGAAATATACATATGCTCTGAAAAAAAATAGGGAAATAACAGAAGTAAGAAGACAAGAACCAGAGGAATCAGTTAAATTGAACAAAGTACTGTACACTAAATTTTATATAGAACAAGATCCTGTCCATACTTCCTGTATAAAGGTTCTCTTCCTGACATATCGGACAAGAACATAACAACACTGCAAATTCAAATTTTAACTGTTAGTTCTCATTTTAAAGTGTTGCAGAGGGAAAAAGGACTTGATGTTTCGGACAAGAATCAACAAAAAACTGACTTAGACATCAAACATAACGGAGGAGAAAGTACATGCAAAAGTTCACATCATATACCAAACTATGAAAACTTTATGCAACCATGGATGAGGTCCTCTTCCTTCAACTTCCACATGGAGAATAATATTTTAATTTGCTTCTTTAAGTAATTAAACAAAGTTAGTTAAAAAGCGAACTATTATGTTTTCTCATTTATTCAAATGGTAATTTGTATCATTTGGGAATTTGGAGGTACGTGTGAGGGGACAGGGCAATAGAACATTCAAGATCATGTATGAAGTCAATACACCATTCTCGTGCTTTTTTTACAAAATCAAACACATGAGGACTGTAAAGAACGGATTTTGAAAGGAAAAATCATACTTCTCCTTTGACGGTTGGATAAAGTATATAGCATCCATTGATGGCAAAGGTTGTCTTCTTCTAAAAAGGTCTTCCACCACTGTAATAATGAGAACACATTAATCATTAGGACATGCTAGAACTAACAACCAATGAAAATAGTCTACATGGAACTTCGTGACTCATTTGCACTAGGTTTGGTGACAAAGTCAATAAACCTTATGTTTCTTACTGAGTGAACTGGATATCACAGAGTAACTTCTGTGGTGCCTTAAAAAAATTTATTTTCTCTACAACAATAGGAGTAGAAACAAAGCCTAATGAATCTAGTCATCACTCCGTCTCATTGAAAAATGCTCTTTGTTCTTGGTTTACCGAAGGGATTCGATAATTTTGGGAGGTTAGATTAGATTGTCAACTACATCTACAATGATGCAGATAGACTAAAAGAGTTCATTGCATGCGGAGCTCACATGAAACTCCTTGATCAGTGATATCAGCCATTTTGCATGTGGAAGACATCACTTTTACCGTTACTTTGTCCATAATAAGAACCTGCAAAGAAGTAGATAAGCAGAGCGTAAATTTTAAAAATTGCAAGTCTCTCATTCTGTCAAGACATAAGGGCAGCACATAACTGAAAGGAAAACTAGAGACAGAAGCCAATAACAACAGTGAATGCTAAATTTATTCTTATGCAAGTGAAATTCTTCTTTCCTAACACTATCTTTCGAGGTTATCAGACAATCTCACTGTGGGCGGGTGTTAACTCGTGAACTAGTAATAAGCAATGCCATACATGCACACAGCTATAACATATTGGTTCAGAGAAAAACATTTACGCACTTACACCAATTTAAAAGCTGCCTCAATTCATTGTTCTCACATAAAAGGCAACACCAAGAAAAATAAAATGCAGAAAGTAAGTTACTAGAAATTTGTCAAACCATGTCAAACTGGTAACACCATTACAATTCGACGTATCTCATCAAAGCTTTAGTTTTAGTATTTCATAAACAGCATATTATCCCTTTTCCTGTCTTTCAAAATAAGCATCTTCCTCTTTCTCTAGGAAACAAACTTTCTATTAGTCACTTTCGGCAACAAGCAAACAAACTTCAAAACAAGTAAATACTCATTATCTTTTTGCATGTTGTCCTCATATATATTCAATTGACATTTCAAAATTTAACAAACTGATTTTGTGTAATAAATCCCTCCTGTTAACTACCTTCCATGAAGATCTTGAATCTCCTGAACCCGAAGTTCCAAGCATTTCATGTAATAGTCCTAGAACAAACATACATCAAGACAGTCAGTGCATTAGTAGAAACTAATCTTTAATGCATCGTGAAGTGCCATACACATCCACGGAGATCAAGGGACAAGTTCAATGCATCAGGAAGAAACAGTAATCCTGAGGTAATAACATAATTCAATGTTGCAGTAGAATTAAAATGTTCAATGCATCAGGAAGAAACATTAATCTCTGGGAGCATACTTCTTGTTGCTAGATTGAAACGATGCTAACAAAAGGTTAGACGATTTTACTGGCTAATAATATCTCCCATTTTGCATGTTTATTTTTCCATTTTTAAGTATTCAACTGCTAGGTGAATCCACACAGCAAATATTAAACGTGCTGTACACATGGGTAAAAAACCTATTAGATGACCTGACTAGTTTCCTGAGGAGTTGTCTTGCTTGAGATTATTTCTCTATCAGCTACACATTGTTGTGCATCAACAGTAAGATTCAGCTTATTATACGATAGATTAGGAAGGCAACCAATCAATCACTTATTATAACTCTCTCCACCCCCACCCCAATCTCCCTCCCCTTTTTTGAGGCACTAGATTTAGAACTATCAACTCCTACTTGAAATCCAAGAAAGTTATGGTCAAATTATAAAGGCTAGTCAAGTGCACTGAGCTCCCACTATGCATGCAGGGCCGGCTCAGGAAAAAACCAGATCACAAGAGTCAACGATGACTATTTTTACTGCAGCAACCCGTGACATCAACTTTATCAGTTACGCAAAGGCTTTCTTAAATTAGTTTAGGTCAAATTACTTTTATTGTAATACAAATTATAAGGTGAGATATGCTTGATCCAGAAAGCACTACATCATATTAATCCATGCAGAACGCATCACATCCTCATACATGTGACCATCATTTTCGCCAATGCTAAACTAGTGTAGGAACGCACATTCTAAAAAAACTGGAGACAAGTAATAAAAGTGAAATAAATGAAACTATAAGGAAACATCTTACGATCACGGCTGAGTTGCTTGAAACTCTTATACTCTCCGCCATGAGAGCCCGTCTCCGAATCTGAAAATGACATATTTCTCAATCCAAAATTTCTATTCTACTCGATCGACAATTGAAATTGAAGTTTGGTGAGAGAGTGGAGGGAGAAAATTGTGGGAAAGCGCTATTATTGAAGGGGAAAATCGAGAGAGCCTGAAAAGTTCGTTAAAACTTCGTGGGGACGCACAAAGAGCTCTAACTTCCAATATACTAGTACTGCTTCTCTTTTCCCACTTTTTTTTTTTCATAAATGTCTACCTAATTAATTTGTGCGTTCTTCGATTATTTCACTCAATATCCATAATTTTTACCAGTAGTAATAGGGGTATTCATGATTTGAGTAAAAACCGCGAACCAAACTAATTGAATAATTATTTATATTTAATTTGGCTTTATATTTTTAAAATCAATAATATTTAATTTGGTTATGATTTTGAGATTTTATCTTCTTCTTTGTTGTTTTAATTGATTAATTGAATTACATTATCTTTACAATTAAAAGTTGTGTTTTATAGGATATGTTTTACTGATGAGGGAGGGAGTGAATCGTCTATTAAGGTTCTCTATCTATTTTAATCCCAAGTTAGATATGTATAAATCACATTATCTAGAAAGTTAAGTTATTAAAAATGAATTTTATTTATTTATCGGAAAAGAGCTAAAATGTCCTTCAACTACGTAAAACGATGTAAAAATATCTCCGTCTATTTATTAGGCATAAAATATACTTCCCGTCTATCTATGGGGCTTATAATGCCCTTCTCACCTACCTATTAAGCTTAAAATGTCCTTCTCGTCTACTTATTGATCCTATTTTGCCCTTTTATTTAAGAAAATTACCTGAAAAGGTTATCCTTAAAACTTAATTACATAAATAATAGTATTTTTTCAATATTACAAAAATATTATTTTTTTTTTGCATATATATAACTGTACACATCTAAAATTTGTGGACTCTTCAGTAAGAATCTAAGTTCTGTTAGAGTTCTAGAAAGCTACTTTACCCTAAATCTCGCCTATTTAAAGGTAACATGTTCCTGAAATAGGCATCTTGAATATCCCATAAGCTGATGGGTATTCGTAAAAAGATCGGGATCTCCAATATCCCACAAAATCATGGGATACTGAGATCATGGGAGGAACAGATTTGTAACCACAATCATTTATCAATGCAAAATTCTTGTTTCTTCATATTTTTGTTTGTGGTTAAAATTTATTTTCCATGAATTTAAATTATGTTGCAAACAAATTGGCACGCCTAGTGGGACCAAATCTGCCCTTCATCTCTTCTCTCATAAATTAGATCTCAATCTGTAGTTACCGCATAAAGATGGAAGCTCTATTGGTACTTCAACACTCGTCATCAATATACTTTGACAAGCCCTAAAGTAGGGGCATTTGTACACTTCTAAAATTTGTGGACTCTTCAATAAGAATTCAAATTCTGTTAGAGTTCTAGAAGGCTACTTTACCCTAAATCTCGTCTATTTAAAGGGTAATATGTTCCCTGAAATAGACATCTTGAATATCCCATAAGCTGGTGGGTATTCGTAAAAAGATCGGGATCTCCAATATCCCACAAAATCATGGGATATTCAGAAAGAAATCATTCTATATTCAAGAAGAATAAGCCACTAACAACCCTCGAATTACGGAGAAAATCAAGAGAGAAAATCAAGGGAGGAACAAGTTTGTAACCACAATCGTTTATCAATACAAAATTCTTGTTTCTTCATATTTTTGTTTATGGTTAAAATTTATTTTCGAATTTAAATTATGTTGCAAACAATAGCCATTTATAAAATTAAAAAAAACTATAATTAATTATCAATTCACCTTAATTTAAGAGATATATTTTCGATCTTCAAATTAAAACTGAAAAAGATAATTCATGCTTTCAAATCTTTCTCTCTCTTGTATTCAAAATTCATATATTTTTAAATAAATTATGTATTTCATTATTTGCTCGTATATGTTTCATTTTGTTTTCATGTATGTTAATCATCTAATATTATTTCACTATCGTGTATTTTTAATTTTAATGTAATGGGTTAATCATAATTTTTTTATAGATAAATATTTATGAAATAAAAATCATTATGTTGGGAGTACAGATATACCATGTATTTTTGGTATATAAATATATTTATGTCAAAGTCAGATTATTATTATATTTTATATATAATTTATGGGATAAATATTCATGGTATATCTCATTATGTCGGAAGTACTTTTCTTGCTAAAAAATTATATATAAAATATAAATATATATTTTCAGTATTACATGGTATAAATGTTTTATATCTAAAATATATCATGTATGTTTATGATATAAATATAATTTATATGGTATAAATATAATTTGTATGGTGTAAATATACAAATAAAAATGAAAAATATAAGATTCTGATATAGTATATAAAAAAAATGAATGAACAAAAGCTTCCATAAAAATAGGCAACAAATAAATTTAATAAATAATTATTTTTCTATATATTAGAATTTGTTATAAAAGTAAATATTTTATATGCTATATCTGACAATCAACTAATTCGGCTATGTGTATGTAATAATTTTTTTTAAAATGGCCATTTATGTTTTTTTTCTTTTTATTTATCAGATCAATTTAGAATGACGAAAAATTGATATTTTGCACTATTTATTTGGTTAATATTAATAAAAACAATAAGAATTTTATGTAGTTTAATAAAAATAAGTTGTTGTATTATATAATTTTGTTTTAAAATAAAAGAGCAAAATAGTCTCAATAGGTAAAAAAAAAATGACATTTTAGGTCCAATAGGTAAATAAGAAGGACATTTTAGATTCAATAAATAGACGAAAGATATTTTTATATTATTTCACATAGTTAAAAAGGCATTTTAAGCCCTTTTCCATTTATTTATTTTAAGTTTAAAATAATGGGGAGAATATAATTGTGGTTATTGCCTATTGGTTCCACTTGTTAGTACTCCATATTTTATTGAAAGTAGTAGGTGGAAAAAATAAAGTTAAGGATACGAGGAACTAATTTATAGTATTTGACACCAATAATTGTTTAGAATTGGACGTGCATGTTGGTCACCCCAACAAGCTGCTATTGACCACCAACTAATCATGCATTAAATTTTATTATCTGTAATTGAATTTAATTAAGTCTCAATATAAATATCAAAAGCTAAATTTAAAAAAAAAAACTTTCATCCTAAAAGTTTTGATATTATTTTCGAACATTATATTTCACATGACTTGATATACACATATGTTGTATGTGGGTTAAATTAGTGATTTTAAAATGTAAAGGTATAGTTGTGCAACTAACACACACTAAATAGGTGTTTAGTGTCATTTACCTTAGAACTTTTGGGCCAACATATAAAAACATTCAAATCTTTTAAAAAATATGGCAAATTACATAAGTAGTCTTCTGAATTTGTTTATTTTTATTTTGTATTGACACCTTAATTAATTCATGATTCTATTAAATTCTTAAATCTTTCGTATAATATTTCAATTAAACACAATTATTGATATGACATGGCATGTGCAAGAGTGAGAAGTCATAATTTTCTCTTTTTTTTTTCTCTCATGTCAATTGAAGGTAAAATTTCCCCCAAAATATCAAATTCAATATCAAAAGCTGAGTTTTTGTGCGAAAATTCAACATCAAAAATTATTTAACAGCGTGTATGAAAATAGAGGAAAATGGTTGTTTTCCGATGAAGTGGATGGTGGTTAGAAGTTGGTCAGTGAATGCGTTGGATGGATTTTGACGTCAGCTCGCTCGAAAACGAGGTGAAAGTCGTTGCGGATGTTTTGGTGGTGATTTAGTGGTGTTGTTGGTCTATTCGCCCGTGATTTTTTCGGTGAGATAAAAACGAGGGAGGGTGGTTGTTTGTATTGGGATGGTATTTTCTGGCGATAAATTAAAATCACGTGGGTCTCTTTTTTGTTATTGTTGCTTGTTGTTGTATATCAATGTGTGTTGTATTGTTACTCTTTTTCTTCCTCTAATGTTTTTTAGGTGTTGTTTCGGCGAAAAAATGGAGGAGTGAAGGTGAGCTGCTCTTTTTTCTTTTCACTAAAAATTGTGTTTGAGAAATTAGAGAAAATTAAGAGGCCAAAAAAAAAAAAAGAATAGATATAAGAAAAAATATGAATAATAATGAAAAAAGAGGGAGAGAGAAGAAATTGAGTATATGTTATTAATTATTGATGTTTTAATGATGGAAAGAGATAAAAACTACATGAAGAAGAAGCACAGAAAATGAAATTATTTTTATTTAAAAAAAAAAAGTCTTTAATGACATAATTTAATCATTAATTATATTTTTATGTCATGGCAAATGACTTTGACGCGCTGGACATAATATGAAATTGTGCAATTTGTGATCAATTGACATGGTTTGAATACAATTGAGATTTGAGGTGTTTAATAGAAACATATCCTAATTAAGGTGTTAATACGAAAAAAGTCAACAAGTTCAAGGGTTGGTCTATGTGTTTTGCCCAAAAATATTAGAAATATAAAACATAGACCCATAATTCTTTCATAATTAGAAGTCTATATTAAAAGATTAGGTACAAAGATCCAGTGCCAGCATGGACTCAATATATTTTATTTTATTTGTCTTAATTTACGTGGCATTGATAAATTTTGAAGACAACTGGAACTTTTAATATAATTTTAAAATATTTTAAGTTGTTAATTATTGTGATTCTTCATAATTTTTTTTATGTAATCTTCACATAATACAGGTTATTCCTTCTTTCTCAATTATACCACTCAGATGAGATTCAGATGAGATTTTGAGAGTTGTCAGTTCAAATGATACAAATAAATTTTTCTATAAATTTTTAAATATTTTAAATTGTCAATTTAAGTATAATTAAAAATATTTTAACAAGACTCTGAGAAAAATTCTAACAAATAAATTAAAACATTGGAAAAATGCTCTCAAATATACCTAATTTTTGAAGAAATTTGCTGTAATACGTCTGAACTTTACAAGAGTCCTATGCCCCCTCTTAATTATTTATTAACGTACTTTATTGATATTTATTTGCACTAAATTCTTTTTTTTAATTTATAAATATCACTAAAATACACTAATAAATAATTTAGGAGTTTATAGGACCCTGCAAAATTCAGGTATGTTAAAATAAATTTTGTTAAAATTTAAATATATTTGAGACTATTTTCCTAAAACATACTTCTAATCATCCCTCGTAGAAATGAGCAAGCTTCCATATTTTATTAAAAAGATATAGGAGGAGGTCCACATATATTTTTAAGGAAAATCAGAACAACTAATGCATAGGAAAATCATACTTAGAAAACATCTAAAAATAAAAGTTAATGGGGCCCACATCGTTGGGAAATTGAATAAACTATTGACCTGAGTCAAAAGTAAAAGGCAAAATACATGTTGATTTTCTTGTCCCACAATAAAAAAGATAATTATGATATAAGCAAATACAATATGTTTTAAGTATTACAGTGATAAACTACCTAAACTATCTTTGAGTGATATAGTAAAATCACGGAGCACATATACAGCTGCAAGCAGGAATGTCAACCGTCAGCTATCTGCTTCAAAGAGTTGCTACTCGCTCTTTTATATATAGTAGTAATAGTAATAATATAGTAGTAACTAGAGAAGACCCCTCATTTTGCAACATTCAATTGCTCCATCATACATTTCCTCTGGTCCATACTTAAACTTAAATCCAGTATCCAACAGCTTCTTCGATGAAAGTCTAGGATATTTTAGGCCACTGCTCTCCTCCATTGAACTAAAAAAGAGATGAATAATCAATAATTTATTTTTTTGTATATTATATTATTGCTGGTCATTAATGTTTTCAATAAGAACCAAAAATAGTGACATTTTTTGACTTACTCTTCTATAATTGGTATTTGATATTGAGGGTATCTGGCTGAAAGAAATTTGGAGAGTTGATGTATTGTTGTCTCTGCAGAAGAACAAATATATCTTCCTTTTGCATTTGGATGCTCGAAAAGAAAGATATGTGCATTCACCACATCATCTACATGTACAAAAGTAATGAGCTTTTGTTGTTCTAGCACACGTTCACGATTTCCTGTAAAAAATTTCTGTTAGTTGCCAGCTATTTAGCGACAGATTAGCAATTATGTTCGTAGCTAATTTTGATCTTTTTGGAAAAAGCATAGAAAAAGAAATCACGCTTATCAAGTCACCTAAATAAACTACATGTATGTTTTCATAAAAGTGAAAAAAGGTAGCCCGATGCACTGAAGCTTCCGTTATACACACGACAAGGGTGCACTAAGTTTCCATAAAAGTGACCTATAATAATCCTACACGAAAAGCAAGTTATGTTGTTATAACTTGTAATATTATCACCAGCGAGGGATCGTAAGAATTTAATCAAGGCAATTCAAAAAATTAAGAACATATCACCTAAAGTAATTTTTGAAATATCAATACCGGTACGACCTAGTCTATTTAAAAAGTTAAATCTATATGAAAAACAAAAATTGTTTCTGACTATTTACACTATAAGATTTCCAACAAATTAGAGAATTCAGTTGAACTCCTTCCTTTAGTTTTGTGACTGACTTTGCGAGTTTACAACCGACTCGATCTAGAGAATGGTAAAGTTTTTCAATCACTTAAAGAGGAAAAAAATCACTTACCAAATATCATGCCCAGGAAAATTCGAACAGAGTCGGGACAGTGTGGAGTTATGAAAGGTCCATGTACCCAAGAAGGAGCTATAGAAACAAGTTCAAGTCCATTTTTTTCTGCAAATTCAAATGCAGCTTTCTCTGTCGATGTTTTGCACACTGAATACGATGGCACAATCTTTGCAAATTTGATGAAATCAACATCACTCCAAGAGTTTTCATCTACAATGTCTAAGCCCTTATCGTTAAATATAACAGCAACATCACTAGAAGTGTATACGACTCGTTTAACTGTCTTTGAATCGATACATGCTTGTAAAATCGCTAATGTTGCTGTAATGGCACTTTTGACCTTGGTTTCGTCGACTTCATCATCTTCAAAATCCATTGGGTGAGCTAGATGGAAAACTCCCACACATCCTTCAATTGCTGCAGCAAAACTTTGTGGTTTGTTGATATCAGCATTGAAAATTTGAAGCCTCTTTGATGCACCTTCGAGGTTTGTGAGGTGGCTAATATTTCTCTTCTTGTCTGAAAAGCGTTGGAAGTTGAAAAATAGAGTATTTTCAGTTCTCATTAAAATAAAAGAGCTCAAAAATTAGTGAATTAAAGTTTTTATTTCAAACAAATATTTTCAGTTTATTGCACCAGTATTTCTAATACCGTTATTGATGGCCAAGTGGATGTAGTCGCGTATGTCTACACGCGACTACATCAGCGGCGGAGGCAACTTTGTGTGAAAGTTTGCACCCTTTTGCCACTGAATCAAGTTTTTTGCTTGTGTCAAGGGGGTAAATTTAATATATATACACATAGCTCTGCCTCTGCCCCCTGGTATCCATTGTACTTATGAAATTATGTGTTCCATCTTAAATCTTAAAGACAAGTAAAGCTTTCAAGCTAAATAAGCTACATCCTCCACTTTAACATAATTTGGATTGAAGTTAATATATTAACCTGGATGAGATCTAATGGTGGTATTGACAGAGTATCCATGTTGAAGAAGCCTCATAATGAGCCATGATCCAACAAATCCTGTTCCTCCTGTTACACATACTCTGCTGTTGCTGCCTTTTTCTTTCCCTTCCATCTCTTTTAGTTTCTCCTTTACAACCTTTTTTTGAAACTAATACTAACAAATTAGCACCTGTTATTACTTTTTTTTACTGCTATATATAAATTGTCATGTGTGCTTCCTCACAAGGCATATTTGGAACTCTAAATTGTTGATATTCTAAAGAGCAACGTGAATGTACTTTTGCAAGTTTTGGAACAAATATACCAAGTCAAATCTATTTAAAATCAATGGGCCGGCCAAAAGTTATTGTGGGTCTCATTTAATAACATAAATACCAATCCTTTTGGAAGTGATTACACTCTCTTCCACTTTTTTAATTACTTCATTCTCTCTCTATTAATATACGTAATATAACTAATATATACATAGCATTCTGTGTATATGTTGAGATTTTTGTAATATTGGAAACATAATATGTGTATTTGTGTAATTTTTAGTTTTTTAAAAAAATGACCCACATTTGAAAAGGTGGACAAGCTATAATCAGTGGCTAAATTAATTCCTTTTTTTAGCCATTTGACCCAATTGGGCACATACAGTCTTTATACTCAATTGATATACTTTTATACTATATTGATACACTTTTTAAAAAAGAATAGAGAAACTTAGTTCAAAATCTCTTTCCTGGTCTGCTTTTCTGATGGGAGTTTCTGAATTTGATACTGATATTGGCAGCTCTGCAAGGAAGAGGAAGAAGAAGAAGAAGACAGCCACGGTGTTAAGAACTAGAGAAGAAACTTTCTTACGCTAAGACTTCCATTGTGAATTAGGGTTAATTTGCTGTAATTAAAAATAACTATTTATGTTGTTTTTCTTTTTATTTATCAGATCAATTTAGAATGATGAAAAATTGATATTTTACACTATTTATTTGATTAATATTAATAAAAATAATAAGAATTTTATGTAGTTTAATAAAGATAATTTGTTGTATTATATAATTTTGTTTTAAAATAAAAGGGCAAAATAGCCTCAATAGGTAGACGAAAATGACATTTTAGGTCCAATAGATAGATAAAAAAGGCATTTTAGGCCCAGTAAATAGACGAAGGATATTTTTATATTATTTCACATAGTTAAAAAGGTATTTTAAGCACTTTTCTATTTATTTATTTATTTTGAGTTTAAAATAATGGGGAGAATATAATTATGGTTATTGCCTATTGGTGACACTTTGTAGTACTCCATATTTTATTGAAAGTAGTAGGTGGAAAAAATAAAGTTAAGGATACGAGGAATAATTTAATACTCCCTCCATTTCATAATAAATAAATTATTGGATTTGACACACAGATTAAGGAAAAAGTAATAAAAATATAAATTTAACACAACTTTTCTTTTTTATCCTCCAAAAAGCAAAAATTGACCTTTAATATCTTTTCGAAAATTAATTGATTGTCAAATCATAAAGGTAACTTTGAAAAAAAATTCAATGATTCACTTATTTTAAAATACTAATAAATACCACAACAATTCACTCATTCTGAAACGAAGGGAGTAGTATTTGATACCAATAATTGTTTAGACTTGGACGTGCATCTTGGTCACCCCAACAAGCTGCTATTGACCGTGCATTATCTAAAAATCTTGAAAATAAAGTCTCATTATCTGAAATTGAATTTAATTGAGTCCCAATATAAATATCAAAAGCTAATTTTTTTTTAAAAAAAAGAACTTTCATCCTAAAAGTTTTGATATTATTTTCGAACATTATATTTTACATGACTTGATATACACATACGTTGTTTGTAGGTTAAACTAATAATTTTAAAATGTAAAGGTGTAGTTGTGCAACTAACACACACTAAATAGGTGTTTAGTGTCATTTACCTTAGAACTTTTGGGCCAACAAATAAAACATCCAAATCTTTTAAAAAAATATATGACAAATTACATAAATGTTCTGAATTTGTTGATTTTTTCTGTATCGACACCTCAATTAATTCATGATCCTATTGAATTCTTAAATTTCTTCGTACAATATGTCAATTAAACATAATTATTGACATGACATGGCATGTGCAAGAGTGAGAAGTCATAATTTACTCTTTTTTTTCTCTCATGTCAATTAAAGGTAAAATTTTTCCCAAAATATCAAATTCAATATCAAAATCTGAGTTTTTGTGCGAAAATTCAACATAAAAAATTATTTAACGGCGTGTGTGGAAATAGAGAAAAATGGTTGTTTTCCGGTGAAGTGGATGGTGGTTAGAAGTTGGTCAGTGAATGCGTTAGATGAATTTTGACATCAACTCGCTCGAAAACGACGTGAAAGTCGTTGCGGATATTTTGGTGGTGATTTAGTGGTATTGTTGATCGTTGTTGTTGTTTATCTATTCGCCCGTGATTTTTTCGGTGAGATAAAAATGAGGGAGGGTGGTTGTTTGTATTGGGATGATATTTTCTGGCGAAAAATTAAAATCACGTGGATCTCTTTTTTGTTATTGTTGCTTGTTGTTGTATATCAATGTGTGTTGTATTGTTACTCTTTTTCTTCCTCTAATGGTTGTTAGGTGTTGTTTCGGTGAAAAAATGAAGGAGTGAAGGTGAGGTGCTCGTTTTTCTTCTCACTAAAAATTGTGTTTGAGAAATTAGAGAAAATTAAGAAGCAAAAAAAAAATAAATAATAGAACAGATATAAGAAAAAATATGAATAATAATGGAAAAAGAGGGAGAGAGAAGAAATTGAGTATATGTTATTTAACTATTGGTGTTTTAATGATGGAAAGAGATAAAAACTACATGAAGAAGCAGCACAGAAAATGAAATTATTTTTCTTTTTTTTTTAAAAAAAAAAACTTTAATGACATACAATTTAATCATTGATTATATTTTTATGTCATGACAAATGGCTTTGACGCGCTGAACCTAATATAAAATTGTGCAATTTGTGATCAATTGACATGGTTTGAATATAATTCAGATTTGAGGTGTTTAATAGAAACATATCCTAATTGAGGTGTTAATACCAAAACAGTCAACAAGTTCAAGGGTCAGTCTATGTGTTTTGCCCAAAAAATATTAGAAATATGAAACACAGACCCATAATTCTTTCATAATTAGAAGTTTATATTAAAAGACTAGGTACAAAGATTCAGTGTCAGCATGAACTCAATATATTTTATTTTATTTGTCCTAATTTATGTGGCATTGATAAATTTTGAAGACAATTAGAACTTTTAATATGATTTTAAAATATTTTAAGTTGTTAATTATTGTGATTCCTTATAATTTTTTTTTTTATGTAATCTTCACATAATACATGTTATTCCTTCTTTCTCAATTATATCACCCAAATGAAATTTTGAGAGTTGTCAGTTCAAATGATACAAATAAAATTTTCTATAAATTTCTTAAATATTTTAAACTGTCAATTTAAGTATAATTAAAAATATTTTAACAAGACTTTGAGAAAAAATCTAACAAATAAATTAAAACATAGAAAAAATGCTCTCAATTAATTCCTTTTTTTAGCCATTTGACCAATTTGGGCTCATTCAGCCTCTATACTCAATTGATATACTTTTATACTATATTGATACACTTTTTGAAAAAAGAAAAAGAAATTTTAAGCAAGCACATGCAGTCCCTATACCCAATTGATACTCTTTTATACCATATTAATACACTTTTATATTACATCAATACATTGATACACTTGCAGTATCCATATACTCAATTGATACTCTTTTATACTAGATTGATACATTTTTAGAATGAATGTATAAACTATATAGAGTCGTATAAAATATGTATCTAAATAATAATTATAGTTAAAAATTGTATAGAATGTGTATAAAAATATTATTATTATTATTATTATTATTATATAGAATATATATATGTATAGAAACTGTATCATTATTATATATAAATATGTATCTTTAACAATTGTATAATATTAAAAGTATATTATATTGTATTTTATTGTATAAATAAGTAAAACTAAACAAAACAAATCGTATGTTATTTTAATAATGTTGGTGAATACAAAATAATCTGAAAAAAAGAGCAAAAACTCGATTGTTTAAAAGGAACAATCAATATTATACACTGATTATATATTTATTACATATAAATTAAATACAAAAAATAATAGGAATAAAAGATATAACGTACTAATTTTTTTTCTATTCTAACTATAAATGATTGAGGAAAAAAATGCCATAAAATTATAATTATTTATTAAAATAAAAAAAGTTTCTTTTTAAAATTTTTAAAAGAATAGCGCGAGAGAGTGAGAAGAGCAGACAACAAAGGAAAAAGGAAAAAGAGAAAAAAATGAATTGACATATTAAAAAGTAGCTGAAGTGGCTAATTTGTGGAATTACAATTCTTAGGTCATTTTTGGAGGAATTTGATTGGCCGAGAGGTCATATTAGTCCGTTCCCCTTTATTTTTCGACCAGTTATTTGGAAATTATCTCCATTTAGATTTATTTTGTCTTAAATATTTTTTAATTTGTTATTATTTTCTTAATTCAAAGTTTTTTTATTTGTTATATATTTGATAATTACGTAAAAAAAATTAATAAACTTCAAATATTCTTAAATAATTAGATTGACTCATGATATTTTATTTGTGATGTATAACTTAAACTTAGAGAGTAACACGTATTGTGTAAAAATTACGTAAAAAGTATTATATTAAATACAATAATTAACAATATAAAATATTTAAATTCATATAAAAATTTGTTCGACTCCAAATTTCATCTGTATCATGTAAATTAAGACAAAAAGAAAGAGTGAACAGGCAACTCAAGTATGTAGCCAGCGCTTGTCAGTTGTCATGTCTGCTTTTGGTTGAGGGTATTTTTGTAATTATATATATATATATATATATATATATATATATATATTAATTTACTTATTTTATTTTTATTTTTAATTTGTTATGATTTGAACATTGTCTAAAAATATTATATATTTTAAAATTATATAAAAAATATTATAAATTATAATAATTAATAAATTAAATTAAATTATTTGGAGGCAAAGAAATTTTTTTTGAAGAATCGAAATTGTACTAATGCAACATAATATTATTTGAATTTTTTTTGAAGAGTAATATAAATAACAAAATTAACAAACTAAAAAGTTTAAAAGATGTATAAAAAATTTATTTGACTTTAAATGTCATATAAATTGAGATAGAGTGAGTAACATATATTAGTTGAAAATTACGTAGAAAATTGTAAAAATCATATTCTAAAATTATATAACAAATTTGATTGACTTTCTCAAATATTTCATCAGTGCCACGTAAATGAAATAAAAAAAGTAACATATAGAATCTAAAAATTATGTAAAAGTACTATAAATCAATAATTAATAACGTTAAATATCTAAAAATCAAACGAAAAATTTATTTGACTTTTTAAGTTTTTTGGGGGGGTTTCCATCCGGTGTTTGGTGCCCGCATTTGAGCCCCAACTAATTCGGATCGCGCGTTGCGGGGCTCATTAAAGCAACAATGCTCTAAACAGAGTTTTTTCCATACCCAAGATCGAACCCTCAACCTCTAGTTAAGGGTGGAATAACTCCATTCGCCGTACTACAAACCATGTTGGTAACTTTTTAAGTTTCTTATGTGCCACATAAATCTATATCTATAATCTATAATATATTAAAAGTGTGAAAACTCTTAGAAAAATGATTTGAATTTTTTGTCCTTCATTAAAAGACTCCCCTTTAGACAAAACTGTCTTTTCATTATTTTTTTTTTCAATTTATTATTAAATTATTCTTATTATATTTATAACTAGACTCCTAAAATATATGAAACTCCTAATATACATGGAAGAAGAATCAATTAATATTTTTCTTTGTATTGATCAATTAGAAAAATACTCCTAAAATAAGATAAAAAAATACTCCTAAAATAAGACTATAATTTTTGATCGATTTTTGCAAAAAAGACCGACCTCCTATATATGGTCGATTTTCAATAATTTTTAGTAGTGAAAATAATTAATTAAAGTTATAACTAAAAAAATTACAGTAGACTTTATAAATAGCAAATATAGCAAAACTTGTCATAAGAGAAAATCTATTTATAAATAACAAATATAACAAAACTTGTCATAAGAGAAAATCTATGGACAAATATTGAAAAGCTAATATTCTAGGAAAACCGACAAACTTCTGTTGGTTATTTTCATAGAAAAATGGACGAAAACATATGTTTTTTTAATTTACTTTTATCACACTCAAACCTCTTTATAACATCATTTTGCTATAAGGATATTTTACTTTAGCGATATGATATTTTCAAGAATCGATTTTTTATGCTATATGTGATCATCATTGTATTATTTTGTTATAGTTTACAGATCGCAGATTAATTTACAGATGGTAGACAAATGTTGATCGATTTTGAGAATTCTTTTTAGATAAAATTTAGGTTTAATTGTATTATTTTTATATCTCCGTTTTGATAATTTTTTTGTGTAAAAGTAAAGTTTAGTTGTATTATTTTGATATCTCTATTATCGTATTATTTGGTTATAGTTTACAACTGGTAGATGAGTGTCAGATGGTTTTGAGAAAATTTTTGTCTAAAAATTAAATTTAATTATATTGTTTTGATGCTTCTACCATCGTATTCTTTTATTACAGTTTACAGGTGATAGATGAATGTCGATCGACTTTGACAAATATTTTTAATAAATGTTAGATTTAATTAAATAAATTCTTTAAAATATATCAAATTTAATTATTATGTTCAATTTTATTATTTAAATAAATATCTTATTTAATATAATATTGAAACTCTATAAAGTAAATACACATGGACGCGTACACCTAAACTAACATAAATAAAAATGTAACATAATTGCAAGCACGGGCTCCGAAATTTGTATACTTTAGAACAATGAACTTGTCTATAATGCAGCTGGCGGTTGTTGTGCTTTCTAGCTTCTATACATAATTTTATTACATTGTCCTAATTAATTATTATATATTATTTATATATTAAAAAATTAATAATATTTTATAAAAAAATAAATAATTATGATATATCTGTTTCAATTGATTCAATCATAATTTTAATACATCACATCTAATTAATTAGTATAAGTAATTTAAGTATTAACAAATTAATAATATTTAATTTAAAAATAAAAGAGACATAAAATAATAAATGAACTTTGATATTTTAAATTAATTTGACATCTTATATGAGTCTCACTTAAATTTTTTTCACAAATATTTTTATAACAATTTTGCTATATCACTTCTAATTAGTTATTATGAGTCATTTAAGACGTATCTGTTTTGCTACTTTAATTGTTATATCAGTGTAATAGAAGAAAAAATATTGTAAATCACAATAATTAAATTTTAATTATTTTAAAAATAGAATTGACTGTTAATTTCACATAAATTTGAATAAGGAGAACATTATAAATTACAATAGTTAACAGTTTAAAATAGTAAATTTTAATATCAAAAAAATATTATAAATTATAATAATTAACAAATTAAAAAATTTAAAATATGAAAATTTATTTGTATCTCATAAATTGCCAAAAAAAAAAAAAAAAGACCATCGATACCTAGTATGAAAATCAATATGGAAGTCCTAGATTTAGCATCACCCGTAGACCAAAAGAAAAAGAACCTTCTAAATTGTAAGCTATTAGTACTAATTAATTAATTAATTAGTACGCCATCTATGACTATAAGTAGCGGCTGTAATTCCAATTTTACCCCTACTCTGTTTCTTTCTTCTTCACCATTCCACTTCTGCTTAACCGAGGATTCCACTCGGAATCCATAAACCCAATTTTTTTTTCCAAAAAAATTAAATCCAAATTAATCAAATAAACACTCTGAATAACAAAACAAAATCAAATAACAAAACCCTTTTGATTATTATTTTGTGTAATTTTTTTTTTTGATTTGAATTTTTTGTTGAAGGGATTTATTATGTATAGATCTGGAACAGTGATGGCTTGGAATGTATTCAGATTTTGTACGGCCCTAAAAGGACTGGGGTCAATTATGATCTTGTTGGTGTTAGGCGTCGTGGGTATTACTTATTACGCTGTCGTTTTGACCAACTATGGTCCTTCCTTATTCAGTGGAGGTGGAATCTTGGATGCCCTTATTGCGCTTGTTGTGCTTGTTTTGTTCCATTGTCTGGTAAATTTCTTGACTTGGTGTTCCTTTATTGATTATTGGTTTTAATGGGTTGCTAGCTATTTAATGTTTGTGAGGAAATTGGGAAGATTTTATCTTCTTGAATTTTATCCCAATTGGTTTTAATAGGTGGCTAGCAATTTAGATGTTTGTGGGGTTTGTGAAGAAATTGGGGAAAAAAAGTTATTCTTTGGGTGTTTTTAGGTATTTTGTTTGACTAAAGGTCTTTGAAAACATATGGTTTTGATAGGATGTACAAGCATATTCTTGGGGTCTTTGTAAAAGTTAGGCATTTGGGAATATTAGAAGAATTTTTTTGGCTGTATGATGCATATTTGAATTTACATGAGTGAGTTTAGCTTTGTCGGAAATTGATGATAGTGTAGGGATTATGTGTGAGATTTACGGAATTTAAATTTTCACAGAACTCCTGATTTGTACTGAAAGATAATTGTAGAGTAGCCAAATGAAACAGGACAACATTGAGGAGATGATTTGGTGTTAACAAGGATCGCTTTGTCGCAATGCTTAATCAAGAAAGCTAAGTGAAAAATAAGCTGAGCTCTTCACGCGCTTAGACAACAGTTAAGACACCAAAGCCCCTAAGGCGCGTGTATCATCACACATAGGCTTTATCTTGAAGAGGATGACTCTAGACAATAACTATTTCCCTTGAAATGATTTTTTTGGCCATATAATTGCTGTTACCTCTGAAAGGGTTAAGAGGATTTATATAGCTAATGCCACGTTGTTCGAGATTAACATTGAAGAATACTAAGTTTTCTATTTTAGATGGTAAATTTTCTCTTCTTCTAGCGGAAGGTATTAATAATCGTGCAGAAAAGAAATATACCTTCTATGTCAAGTTAGGTCATATTCAAACATTGGAAAGACAATCATAGTTAATGCAAAATGCCAACTATTGAAGAAGCTCTCCCGGATATTTCTTTTTACATTTGAAATGGAGATCGACATGCACTTACATACTTAGTTGGCATTCACAGGAAGTATCTAAGAATATGAGTTTGATCCAATCTCTTTAGGGTAATGACGCGTATTCTTTGATTGTGATCATATAATCATTTATTTACAAGCTTCACATGGGAAAAATAGTATGCATTAAAACCTTTACGGCCTAGTGATCAATCAAGTGGATTAAGAACCATGAGGTCTCTGGTTCAAATCCAACATAGACAAAAATATTAGGTAATTTCTTTCCATGGGTCCTAATCTTGATGGGTAGAGTTACCTAGTACTTGGTGCTGGTGGGAGCGAAGGGTATGCTTTCGAATTAGTCGAGGTGCGCAAAAGCTGTCCTGGACACCATAATTATAAAAAAAAAGTATTCATTAACCATCATGGAAAATCTTATCCACCGTTAAAAATTCTGTATCTCCTAATTTTGGAATTTTATACAAGTCGAATGAGGCTGTGGATGCATAGTAATCTATAGTCTGTAGCTGAAGGAGTAGTTTTTCTTTATAACTGCAGTTGGTGATGCTTTTGTGGAGTTACTTCTCTGTTGTTTTTACGGATCCTGGTAGTGTACCTCCTAACTGGAAGCCGGACTTGGATGAAGAAAGAGGTGACTCTGATCCATTAACCACATCTGAATTTGGGGCTTCACCTGCTGATCCAGCAAACCCTAGAGTACGGTTTTGTAAAAAGTGCAACCTGTTGAAACCACCTCGATGCCATCATTGTTCTGTTTGTGAGTTCTTGTTATGCACCTTCTGTTACAATTTTGTTTCTATTTTTTTTTTTCAATTCGAGATTGACATGTTTATGTTTCCGTGTTTTAGGTGGAAGGTGTATATTAAAGATGGACCATCATTGCGTGTGGGTAATCAATTGCGTTGGAGCACTAAACTACAAGTATTTCCTTCTTTTTCTGGTAAGTTTCAGTATTCTTCAAGTTGTTGATTAGATTCTACTATCAGCAACCTAAACAAAATTGATAGTGTACCAGAACATATGAAGTTTCTCAGTGCCTTTCTGCACTGATTGCTCTAAGTCTTTGTTGTTAGCTTTCTGTTCTGATAGCTACCAGCCCTTTTGCTATGCAATTTATTCTGTGTTGCACTGATTGCATCTTTTCCGTATCTCAAAGGATAACCACTAAGTTTTAAAGGTTTTATTTTAGACCAACTCCTTAAGTTAAACAGACAATAGGAAAGAACGGCGACTGGAAAATCATATTCATCTATGGATCCACAGGACACAATCATGAGGAGCTGTGACTTCTTTTATCCAGCTAGTTTTACAAGTGTGGAAAGAACTGGCTATTTTCATTTGGAAGATCTGAAAGATCACTTAACTTGCATTAATTTCAGATGTTAATAGTATCTTCTTTAGATATATTGTGATCACAGTGAGGAATTATTTTCAAATTTCTGTAACCTTGTTCGTTGCCAAATGTTACTTTTCCTTTTATATTAGTTCACAACTCTGCATAGTTGGTACCAAGACTGGATAAAGCAGAGTTGTGGTAGATTGTTGGGCAGCATAAAACTCATCAAATATTATGCAGACAGCCTACTAGTTTGCGATTGATGCTTAATTGGTTGACCAATTAACTTGCATGTGATTGTTGGGTTAATAATTTCCATCTTTTTCCTGCATGTTTTGCCTGTGAATTCCTGTCAGCTGATATTAATATTCATGAATTCTCAACGGAGATACTTATCCATTATTAATGTTCCATTTGTTGACTATAAATACTTTATTGACCCTTCTTCCTGAATTAATTACGTCCTTTTTATGCAGTTCTACACGTTCCTTGAGACTACTCTTGTTACTCTATCATTACTGCCACAGTTTATTGCGTTCTTCAGTGATGGAGAGATACCTGGGACTCCGGGCACTCTTGCTACCACTTTTCTTGCTTTTGGTAAGGTGTAGAAACCCTGCTTCCCAAACTTCTCCTGTGTTTTCTCATACACAGGCATGCAATTCCCTATTTATTTACACAATTCTTGTGAATTGCAGTCTTCAATCTTGCTTTTGCTTTGAGTGTATTGGGATTTCTAATCATGCACATATCATTGGTGGCTGGTAATACCACGACAATTGAGGTATTACACCTTTCTTAATTTTCAGTTGAAAGTTTAATGGTGAACTGGTATCTGATTGTAAGGGGAAAAACTATTGCTACAATTTGCTGTTTCTTTGTGTCTTGGGTTTTGTAAGGGGTGCTTGCTAGATCAAATTATCTAAGTGTGTTTATTTTGGTTTGTTTTGATTAATCGCCTCATAAAAGTTGCTTTCTTGCGAAATCATGAAGGTTACACTCTCCATAGTTTCTCCACCCCACAAAAATAAACAAACAAACAAAATTGAAGTAGAGAGATTTCATCCCTCTTGCTTTTGCCCACATCTTTTTAATCTCAAAACTCAAATTTACCAAGAACCTTGGATCCATTGGTGGCTTCCCATGGGAGAAATTACTCCGTAACTCTTCTTCAGCCAGACTTGGCAGAATAGCAGAGGGAAAAATACAAAGTTGGTTATCCTTTTAATAGACTTCTTATCCATATTTGGATTGTATTTTTTTTTTTCACTATGCCTCACAATTACTTGAGGCCGCCTCCTTGCATAGAATTCTTCTGTTGCCGTGCCACTTCGAATCGAATTTTGGCCCTTCAAACTCCATCTGAAATTGGGAAAATACATTTGCTATAGCTATTGCACCAAACTGCATGGTTTATCCGAAGAAACCACAACTTATTTACATCTTCTAATTATAAGCTTCCTCCAATTAATTGTTTGAAGCTCAAACTCTTATTTTTGGATTCTAACTTCTCCTTTTGAGGTCTCTGCTTGTGCTTCCCTTTGATTTATATGAAGTTTGATCTCCAGAAAGTAATCCGTTTGCACGTGGAAATATTGTCATATCATGTTATTCTACATTCTACAAGATGGTCAATTTTATTAGGATGAAATAAATTAGAAATGAAAAATGTTTCGGATAAGAAAGAACCACTCAAGACACTTGAACTTGAAGTTTCCGCAGTTAATTACCCCCTTTATTGACAGGATTCTTAGTATTCTTTGCCACATTAAAACACTTCTCGTACATTGTGCAGGCATATGAAAAGAAGACCACACCAAAATGGCGTTATGATCTTGGTCGGAAGAGGAATTTTGAACAGGTTAGTTGAGTTTGAAAGAGATTGAAATTGTCATTTGTCTGCTTTTACAGAGATTGCTCTCAGTTGCAACGTGAAAACTGACACGTCTCATGTAGCATTATGATCTAAATTATAGATAGAACTTGTGTAGGAAGGTACAAGATCAAGGGACTCAATCTGTCCGTCTGTCTCTCTCTCTCTCTGTTTTTTTTTTTTTTTTTTTTTGAAATTGGTAATGTTGCAAGGGAGTCAATCTTTTACCAGGTGCTATCCATGTTCTCCTTTTTTGGGGTTTTATATATTTGGCACTGGGTTGATAACTTTCAATTGCGCATGACAATTATGATAACTCTAACGTAACTTGTAGAAAGTTGAACATAAAACTTCTCCGTAGCAATAAACGATAAAAGAGAAATACTTATGTAAGGTTAGGACCAGTTAAGACAAACTCAGTACGTGTATATCTACTATATCTACACAAACATACCACCTGTATTTTAATCAACTTCTGTAAAGAGAGGACATCAGATAAAGAAGTGGTGCATTGATGTATGCATGTACGTCTAAGATAGAAAAGCTTGGAACAAGAATTGATATAGCTTCTTAACCTGCTTGCTTGCTTTATCTCAGTTGCTTTGTTCTCTAGCATTATATCACATTACTTTTAGAATCCATGATATGCCTCGGCATTTGGAGAACCAACCTGGTCAAAACAGTTGGTACTGCTATTATCTTGTTTTGTTTTTATTTAAGATAAAGGGAATATGGAAAACCTAATCAAGGAGACAAGATATTGCATGAACCCTCAGTACCAAAATACTGAAAAGAGTGTGTAAGTGGTTGTGTTTGAGTAACCTTAAACCAAAGTATTTCTGTTGACTATCAACTTGACATACCTTTAGTTGTTTGAATAACTAAGGTCAACTTATATATCACCTGTCTGACACTTTCCAGTCAATTTGTATTGATCCTGGATACATTCTCCTTTAAAGATCACAGGATTACTATTAATTTCAAAAAGGGATCACAGGATCAGTACGCTGATCCCTTGTTCCTTTAATATGGAACATATAAAGAATGCACTATGGGCCTCGAGTATTCAAATGAATGTCAAGGCTATGTTGTTTGTCTCGAAAGGAGGTGTTGGTGTTGGCCACAGCAAAACAAGTTACTGGTAGAAAGGACCAAATCCCAAGCGTTTCCAGCTTTTAGGCTGTTTGCCTGTGTTTTTCTGATTGCTCAAGTCCATGTACAGTAGTTTGATGTCTTCTTTATCTAGAGTTCCTTATTTTGTGTTATTATTACCTTCATCTGTGTCGTATGTTAAATCCATCTCATTTTGTGGTATTATTACCTTCATCTGTGTCGTATGTTAAATCCATCTCATTTCTCCCCTCTAAGGTTGTAATTATATGCATCAGGTTTTCGGCCTGGACAAGCATTATTGGTTCATCCCCGCTTACTCAGAAGAAGATTTAAGAAGGATACCTGCTCTTCATGGTCTTGAATACCCGTCAAAGCCCGAACTCGAGTCCCAAGAATTCTAGGGGTCATCAAGTATACCAAGCTGAGTTTGTTTCTCTCCTTTTGTAACAATCATAGAGTAGTACCTAATGACGTCCATCCCGCGCGATCACATCTACTGGCGCTGTGCAGAAACTAAAGGAAGATATAGTAGAGGCACGAGCAGCCAGTCAAAGGATGCAATGATATGTATCGATAATGTGCATTTGTCTCGAGAATCCGTCTGGGGAAATGGGGTTGGTGTAAGATAGAAGTTTTGCTTATGTCTCAACTCTGACAACAGGTTTTCTTGTAAGATCAAATGCTTGATCAGAAATGTAGATCGATCTGTGATTCAAGTGTTAAATGTAATTTGATCGTTCGTAATTTTGTAAAATGGTTCTAATCTCTCTTGGAATTGTCTTAAAATTTCCAACATCCTCAGGATAATTTTTGCTTCTTAGATTTCTCATCTTTAATTTTTGCTCTTCAGTGCTTTTAAGTGAAAAACAAAAAAAAAAAAAGATCGAAAATACTCTTGAAATGTGTAAGTTTATATCTTCTTATGAAGCATAATAAGTACAAGTTATGGTTTAGGAGATGTAATAAGTTATACTGCTTGATTTTTATCGAGCTTTTAGCGTTAGAGACTTTAGTTTAAAACCCGCAAGTTATGCCTTATAAGACAACAAAAGTTGTGTTGATTTGAGTCATTAGTTCAATTTCTAAACTCACAAAGTTACGTCCTAAAAGATATACGTAACTTATTCCTACCCGAGCTTATGTTGGACATAGCAAAAGGTATCTAGACGAATTAGAAGTTATATGACTTAATTTATGTCGGACAGGACAAAAGTTCTTTAAATTTATGTCATCATGAATAGTTTTACTTTAGCTGAGGGTGTATTAAAAACAACCTCTCAACCTTTGAAATGACTGAGGTATACTTATTTGATACGTTTTTTTGAGGAATATATCAAGAGAGAATTGAATTTGGTTGGTAAAATAAGGATCGATTTCTTAGTAAGGTACAAATATTTAATATGATTCCATAAAATTTAGTTTCGTTCAAGTAATAAATTTTAGCCAACTAAAAGGATTCATTTCAATTCTATTGGTAATGAGGACGTTGATTTCACAACAAAAAGAAGGAAGGATTGTTTGGGATCCTTCCTTTCTCCACACATTGATTACATTGGGAGTAGAAAATGAAAGAAAAGGGAAGAATCTAGTCTCCCAACACGTGTCACTCTCACACCACTCGTTTACAGATATAAAAGACTTTTGGCACGCACATTTTCTCAAGCTATTTATTCTGGACTCTGCTAGTTCAATCTCTCTGTTCATACTAATTAGTATAATTCTATCATTTTTGCAACCAATACTGATAAAGGTAATCAACAATATCGTGTATGTTTTCTGTTGCTGTTTATTGTTTCGTATAATCATCGTCTAGCCATGTGACTGGTAAATTCTGCACTAGCATTTTCCACAGATTTTGTTAAAATGTTTGGTTTACTTGGTTCCTTTAACAAACCCTAAACTCATCAAGTTAGTGGTACTGTCAGAAATGTAAATGTCCTACTTTCAAATCAAAGGATTGCTGCACAATACCAAATTGTGTCAGACAGGTTTGTCTTTCTCAAAGGGATTTGAGGGTGGGGGGTGTGTGTGTGTGGCGGTGGGGTGGGGTGGGGGTTTGAGTAGTTTATGGGACAAATATATGCATCTCGATTAGGGTTGTATTCTATGGTTACGAATCTTATCATATATGTGTCTTTTTTCATTCCATCACAAATTGATTTTTCTATGGTGGCCACCCTAAAGTTTATTGTGAAACTATAAGGAGTAAACACATATAATAGCACCCAAGGATGTGGCCTATTGCTTCAGTGAAGTTGAGCTGAGCACCATGAAGTCTCAGGTTTAATCCCTAATCGAGACAAACACTAGGTGGACAGAGTTACTTGTACCTGATGCTGATGAGAGTTGGTAGGTATTTCGTGGAAAAAGCTGGCCTTGATACCGCGGTTATCAGAAAATGGGAGTAAACACAAAGAAGCTGAGATAGTTGAAAATATAAAGAACTAAACAAGTAATAAAAACATATCTAATGTAATACCACAAGAACTCTCGCAAAGAAATTAAGAAGATTAAGGAAATTATGACCTAACGGCATAGTGTGATTTGCACCTAAGGATGTGGCCTAGCGGTCAGTGGGTTGAGAATCATTAGGTCTTAGGTTTAAATTCCAATAGAGACCAAAAACATTAGGTGATTTCTTCTCATCCTAACAAGGGTAGGATAGAGTTTACCTGTTGCTGGTGGGAGGTGGAAGGTATTCCGTGGAATTAGTTGAGGTACGCGCAAGCTGGCTCGAGCACCATGGTTATTGAACAAAAAGAAAGAAACTACGTAGTGTGATTTTCGGTGTGATGGTACCTTTGGTGCTGGGTTCAGTTAAAATCTTAGGCATTCTCTTAGTTGCTGATTCTAGTTGTATGACTCGTGTTATTTTCAATCAATCTTAACCTTTTCAACATCTATAAAAGACTAAGTTGTTAAGTTTCGTTGTTCAGGAACTAGGGGTTGGAGTAACAATATGCAGAGAGAAAGAGGTGGCAGAGACAATTTCAACTCCTTCAGCAGTCCATTTGGAGGCATAATGTCAAGTATATTTTGGGGAAGAGACCCATTTGATGACCCATTTTTCACTTGTCCTTTTACAAACTCGTCTCAGTCTTCCGTGTTACATCCAAGAACTCCTTCTGATGACTTGCAGCAGGTTGATGAATCTAATAGTCCAGTCATTCAAGAGATAGATATGGATGATGAGGAAGAAGCACCGCTAGAACTAGAGGAGGACGACGTTAGTGGCTCTAAGAAGAAAAGAGACAGGGCTTATGCTAACAGAAATCCACTTGTTGAACACCCTGAAGATCAAACTGATGGTAACTTTGGTTTCTATTCATCTTCAATTAGTACTGTTATCCCTTTTTTGTATCCTTATATCAGATACCATAAAACAAAATATGTAATTAAATAGTAATTTTAAAATAAATACCGAGACAGATTACGCTACACTGTGTCCTTAAGGAATTTGATCACCTCACTGTTGCCCAAGGTTTCGGATTAATCTCTCCCCGGATAGAATGTGATAATCACTTCTATAATAGTGGCACTTCAAATAACATCACGCCGGTGAACTGAAAGTACGGTGCGGATCACACTGGACTAGGTGCGTCCTTACTGGAAAGACAGGTTTCCTTTCGGAAACTACCATTGCCATTATTTTAAATAACTTTGAAAACTAAAAAAAAGAAAAAGAAAAAATTGTTCTGCCAAAAGCTGAAGCCAAGCAATGACAACAATGGCGCTAGGGCATACGATCTTCCCAACTCTTTAAGCGAGAGTACAAGTGTTTTTGTATTTATGTCTGACAAATTTCTTTTCTCCTTCCTATGTGGGAGGACGTTCCTTCATTTCCCATTCATTAGCTAATCTAAAAGTTGTGGGGTTGGACGACATTCACAACAAAATCGCAACAAGTACAAGGGGTTTTTATGGTGTCTGTCCATGGCAGCATTCTTGCTGGTCATCATCATTAATCCTACTTATGCTGCAGACCATAGCAAGAACAAGATCATAAGCAAAGATGTGACTCGTGGAATGAAAGACATGAAATTGAAAGGAACTCAATCTAAGACTCAGAGCATGAGCTATAGACGAGTTGCATATGGTGGAATAGATGGGACATATTACACTGCCACCACCACACGGAGGGCTGGAAGTGATGGAGTATGTTCTTTTCCATTTATGCCTTGGCTTAATAATCTTGTTTTTCTTGGTTCTAACAGTGCATACACTGTGAAACAGAGGGTGCTGGAGGAGAGCAAGCAAGCAGATAGAACAACTGGCCAAGCTACACATAGAGTCTCCAGAGGCATTCACGATAAGGTATAACCATATAGCATATATTTTATTAATCATATATAAGAACTTATCCTCTGCTTTATGTTTAGAAGCTTTATAATATATATTTCATTGAAGTTGCACTTTGGTTGTGTCCTTCCTTTCCCAATATGTCATATAATCATTAATTACTTGTTTAAGGATGAGGTGACGATAATTTAGTCAAAAGCTCCTTATGATTAATGCTATCAAATGATTTTCACAGCAGGTTTGCAAAAACCTTAATCGACAGCAAAAATTAACCGGTGAGTATATGTGGCTTTGAGGATTAAAAGAGTTGGCAACTAACTATTGAGCTTAGATTGCCATCTATATCTAAGTGGATTTTACATCTTGTGTCTTCTATGCAAGGAAAGTGTCCAATATCTACTCTTATGTGTCCGCTCACAAGTGGACCGTAAGTTTAATAAATTGGTCCGACTTTTCTATATGGAACTTTTGCAAGACTGGCACAACTTTTTCCAGGTAGCATAAGTGGAGCTAGGATATCTGTTAGTGCACTATTAGAAAAAAGGAGTAAGAAGTATTAAGTGGGAAGTGATTCCTGTTCCATCAGTTAAATAGTCAACCAAGTGCACCATTTAGCCTTTTAAGAGCATCAGTGCCAGTAGATAATATTAGATCAATTCTAGGAAATATGTATATAAAATATCTAGTTTATTGCAGAAACCATGGATTCATGTGCACCATAAAATAGGCCATAAATTTGCCCCTGGCGGTAGCAGTACTGTGATATTCTCAAGCATAGTTTCCATTTGTATCACTAAGAGATATTTTTAATTTTGGCTATTTCCTTTGCTCTGATAACACTGACCTTATTTTGATGTATAAGAAGAAGTTTCTTATTGACACTCTTCTGCCATTCCTAGGGGCACTCGTTGACGAGGAAGCTTGCCTCCGATGGTAAGGTGGACACTATGCAGACGTTGCATAATCTAGAAGAAGGTAGCATCTTCAATAAGATTGCTCAGATGTTCTGTTTTTATTTTTCCATGTAATTGCAGATTTTACGTCTTGTGTTCTTTCGTCCTTTATTTTACAGATGAATTAGCTGGCTTTGAACAGACATGGAAGGACAATGCTGATAAGGATGTCCATGGGTGGAAGAGTGGGCCTGATTTCCCTGCGAATGCAGGTTAGTAAGCTAAAGGATATGTCTTTTTCTACCTTTATTAAATAGGGCTGGTGCATATAAATCCATCGACAGATTGCATTTGCACATATCTGATGGATTTCTGCAATCTTCTCAGTTAATGTTTATTGCATTCCTAATGCCAGACTTAAGCTGCGCTGACTTGAGACGGGTGGAACTAGTAGTATAGACATGGGTTCATTCGGAAGCATAACCTTTAACACACTGGAGTTGCTGAAAATACTAAAGTATGAAACCTAGAACATATCTGATGGGCTCATTGGTTAGAACACAAGTCCTGAACCCGTAATATTAGAATCCTGGATCCGCCTCCTCTTGGTAGGGAAGAGGAGTGTTTGATTGAACTTTGTAGCAATATACAAATGTATTAAGTTAGGGAGTCAGCTGTGTGAAGAACTACTTCGACACAAATTGATTACTTCTCATTAACAATTGGAACAGATAAAGAGAGTTGCTTTTAATCTGTTGCTAATACCCCTTACTCGTAATCTATTGCAGCGAAGATCACTTCTATTAGCACAGAAATACATGTTTGAAATCTTCTAATGGGTAATCCATTTACAAAATTCGTTGCCCCCAAAGTCTTAACAAAAAACCAAAATGAGCTTAGACCAGCCAATCTCTTGTAGGTTTTCTGTTGTCATTTCATTTTTTTAAGGAATGCGGTGTTTGCTTATATTGGAGGAAACTTATGCTTCGATGATCCTCGTAATAGTAAACTATCTCGGCTATGCAGGAACAAGCAGTAATTGGCTGACAAATTGGGAAGCTGGATTCCGGGATCCATTTAGCGGTGTTAGACCAACTAATAACAGTTCTCAGCCGGGGACACATAGTGGAAGAGCAAAGAAGGTCGTCAGGATCAATATAGAGTGACATGTACGCATTCACCGGATTGATTTCGAGCCAGGGATTGGAGAACTTCCTAGTAGTAGACTACATTACACCCCTTTTAACCCCCCCCACCCCCACCCCCCGAAAAAAAGAACCTACATATTTGGTAGTTGCTTTAGGGTCTTGGTGAGGGGTGATACTGTGTTGTAGTATTAATGCTTTATCCAGGAATGTTTTTGTTCTACTTATTTATCATCAAGAAGATTTAGTTTATTAGGTGTGCTGTGAGCATCACACACAATTTTGAATAAATGGTGCTTATATTTAGTGAAGGATATGTTCTGAAATGTTGAAGAATAACTATATGCTCTAGTTTATTTTTTCCTTTGTATATAATTGAAAGAAATTCTAAGCGACAGTAATATGATCTATTTATGTCTTAAGAAATTGACTCTTTGTGATCTGCTAAGTTGTCTTCGCTTTTTTAGTTTTTTCTTTTCTCAAAGTCAAACAATATGGAAAATTTATACGTTTGTACTATGTTTTATTTAGGTGATTTGAGTTGTTTGATAGCTGATCAAATTAGCTTATAATAAGTGCTGCTTCAATTATATTATTTTTATATGTTTAGTGGGCATTTCATCATGACAGTAGGATTCTTTTCAAAATTTTGTTTAGTTGTGTGGTCAATAAATATTTTGAATTTGATGTTGTTTTGGAAAAACACATATGAAATGTGATTTAAGTATGAGATATTATTAAATGGGGTAATTATTTTATGAAAATAAAAGTTTTAGGATAGGTTTTAAAAAGTGAATAAGATTTTGAATATTTTTCTAAGTTTTTAAAATAATTTTAAATTGTATTTGAAATTTTTATGATCTCGTGTAATTTTCAAATAAAGTAAAAAAGAAAAATTCAAAAAGAAATTCTCAAGGGCAGACGGTTCTTAGTTTCGTACTTACAGATAATTTTGAACATTTACTATTTGATCAGCCAAACTCAGAAAGGAACTAATAACAACGAGGTATTTATAATTTGTATTAGAAAAATCAACCAAACAAAATAAATGAACACAAAACAAAAGAGTAATTAATAGGGCCCAGTGAATTGTATTATTGAGTGGATCAAAATAGTTTGGTAAAATACAAATTCCAGAAGCTTCACTCATTATCACTATGGTGTCACCATATACACTAAAGCACTGACCTTTTTGCTGCTTCACACAAGTAGCAGAAGCATCAAGCAAAGCAAGTAGCAGAAGCTCTCAAAGGTGAATTCTCTCTACTTATCCTTACCATTTCCCAATCTTGAAATTACTAACTTCTATTCTAAAATTTTATTTTTGTTGTTTTGACTATTTTAACTTTGACACGAGTTTTAAAAAGGAAGTGCTCCATTCATTTTTATATGTGCTCTTAGAATTTAAGAAAGTGTTAAAAAAAATTTAGAATCTTGTGATCTTAAATAAGATATGTCAAATGTGTCCAAATGTCTTTTATTCTGGTAGCATGTCAGCTCAAGAATTATACTTAAGAGTTGCTAAGAAAAGGAAACAGCCATTCCTTTTTAGTAGGCCAAACAAATTGAAACGAATTGAGTATACAAGAAGTGAAAAGCTGCTTCCTTTTTTTATGGGGTTTGTAAGTTTGTTGAGAGTGATGGTGTTGTTGAAACAGTGAACAATGTCGAAGCTATTTGGAGGAAAAGACCCTTTTGATGATCCATTTTTCACTGAACCATTTGGTGGTTGGTTTGGTTGGAACGACCCCTTTTATGGACAACAAGGCTCTCCTAAGCAAATCAGCATTGAAGAGCTAAATCCCGAAGGTGATGGTGATCAGGCTCAACAAAATTCTGAAACAACAAGAGACTTGGTTGTTAACAACAACAAACCTCGTAAAAAATCCAATGGTTAGTGCTTTTTTTTTGGTTGGTTCTACTTCTACAACATAATCCAATATTACAGTGATTGGTTGGTTGAGTGTTTCGTCGTAACATTAACTTATGCAGAAATTATGTACTCCCTCCGTTTCATATTAGTTGCCCTTGTTGACTTGTCATTCTGCCTAAGAAGATATTTATTAGGAGTTTATCTTACTGAAGTAGCCCCATTAGTCATGCTTTGAAAATATAAATTTGAGTTTATATACTTTATGTAGTCATTTAATGATAGAGGTAATATAAGAAGAACGTAATAAACTTATCTTGATTTTTTAAATTGCACAAGTAAGTTGAAGCAACTACAACGAAACAGAGGGAGTATCATTTATGCGGACGGTATGTGGAATAACAAGTTAGGGGTCATTTGGTTGCTGGATTGAAAAGAGTTACTCCACTTATTAGTGTATTAAAAGTAGCATGACTTTATACATTGTTTGGTAACAAAAACAAGGAAAAAAGTAATCCCAGCAGTTGATTATTACTTACTTATACGTGCATATCTCTAAACCAGCAACAAAACGAACCCTTATTGTTCAATTAACTTAGTTGATTATTGTTTATACATAAATTTCAAGTTTTTTGTATACGGGATGTTTTGTGAATTTACATTGTAGGGAGCCAGAGTTTCAGCTACCGCAGAGTTGCTTATGGTGGTTTAAATGGCATGTACTACACTTGCTCAGAAGGCAGAATGATGGGTCCTGATGGGGTGAGTAGTTCTTCTTGGGATCAAAGAAGTAGCTATGCTTGCTTCTTGCATGATTATTGCGTTGTTTTAAACGAAGTTGTTTTTCTGCATAGGTGGTTCTAGCAGAAATGAAAGAAGATGATAATATGATTGGGGAGTCCCTACACACAATTTCCAAAGGGATTCACAACAAGGTATTTCTCTTCTTAATAAAGATATGGTGAAGGGGCGCAGTTCATTGGTCCTCTTTTACTTTTTAGGTTATTTGAGATTTAAATTCTTGTTGAGATTGAAATTCTTCTTTTTTAGGTGTTTGTCAGGTTATCGAATTCTAAGAAGTGTCTTGTTTGTTCTATATACAGTTACCTTTCTCTCTCAAAAATGAAAAAACTAAGTGCCTCGCTTTGTTATCTCTTGGAAGTAATAAAAAGTGATTAAAGCTTGCATTATTGTCCTGATTTATTTGTGAGCTTATGTAGGGCCATTCTGTCACAACAAAGCATAGTTCAGATGGGCAAGACAACACACTGCAGACTTTGCACAATCTCAACGAAGGTATTTTTGATTCAACATCATAGATGCCAGGCCTTCTGAATTATGGGTTATCTAATATAATGGTATTTGGTTTACATTTAGACGAGCTTGGCGACTTTGAACAAAATTGGAAATCCAGTGCTGATAAGTATTTGCCTGGATGGGATAAGGGTTTCAGCTTGCTGGAGAATCAAGGTAGGTTGTTTGAGTTCTATCTTCTTGAGTTTGTGCCATTCATATCCAGACATCATACGTGAGAATGCAAGGATTGAGTGCAAAACGATGTTGCAGCAAATTCTCTCTATTTAGCTATAATCGTATTTCTTTTGTGCTGGAAGTTCATTTTCTATGCACGGTTAGGCAGAAGCTAATTAACTTCTTTGAAAAAGGCGATTTAGGGCCTGTTTAGTGGTGCCTTTTAGAGAATGAACAGAAAAGAAATTGGTATTCTGATTAAGTCCATTTGAATTGTTTGTGTGTCCTAGCAAATATTGGCTAATCTGTTTGTTTAATTGATCACTGCTTATGAGGCAGAAGAAAACAAATAGGTGGTAGGATTACTTTTGAACTCTGAGAGGGTATATTAACAACAATGTATTTACCATAAAAAGGTGATTGAACACTCTTAGGAGCAGAAGACAATTGGGTGAAAGAATATGAGTCCTCGAGCAGCTTAGCGATATAGGCTGATCCTTATTCCATGAAACATTGTGTTCACTGTAAATGATCAAAGCCACTTGAGATCAGTGCACACCACAAATATCTCTAGCCTAAAATTTGACCACATACCTATGGTTACTGGAGTGTCTTCATCCAAATTAACTACTCCCTTAGTTTCATTTTACTTGGCACTCCCCTTATGAAACATTTATTAGCAATTTATTTTACTAAACTAACCTTATCAATTATGCTTTGAAAATCTAAATTTGATTACTAATACTTTATGTAGTCATTTAATGATAGGGGGTGGCATGGGAAGAAAATGATAAACTTCTCTTGATTTCATTAATTGGACAAGTAAATTGAAACAACTATATTAGTAAGGAGGTCAGGTGAAATGAAGCAGAAGTGCTGCAGACATACTTCTCCTTGCATTGCATTGATTCTTCGATTTCTTTACCATAGACTCTCCTTTCATAAAGAAAAGGAACAAATTGTAGTTGCTTCAGATGAGAAACATTAAACCAGCTATAAGAGTTAATGGTTTCTCCAAACTTTCCTTGCATGAATGCACCTATCAAAACAAAAAAGTAGGTTACTCCAAACTTTCCCTGCATGAATGCACCTATCAAAACAGTAAGTGTATACTTTGCTGATAACAGAAGTATCTAGCCAATAGAGTTCAGCAAGAAGACCATTTTTGACATAAAGGTTCTAGTTAAAGAACAATTTCAAAACTTCATGATTGAACTATGATCCTGAATTCATGAATACATATCTTTGCTGAAGAATGTGCAGCATTGCTTAAAGGCGTAACACTTGTGGATCTCCCAATGCAGTTACAGAGATTATATGAGCTCCCTGTTCACTATAGTCTGAAAACGTGAACAAGTGCACTTTGTTTTACTTTCGAGTATCCTGTAACGAGTATGCTCGTGTTGTATGGTTTTCGACCCTGATATCAAGAATATATGTTATAATGTGCTCTACGAAATTGAACAAGAATGCTACTGCTGTGTTGCACGAGTAGTTTTGACATTCTATTCAACATGTGTAGGGTCCATGAGCAGCTTGTGGGATGAGTTTGCAAATTGGAGGGGCTTGGGTGGGTGGGAACATCCAGCTCTGGAGTACTATGGAAATGGAGGACCGGTGGTGCAAGCCGGTGAGTCAGGGGAAGATTCTTCTAGGAGAGCCAGAAGAAGAGTCCCAGTGGAGTAGAGTGAGGCTTCCTTCGATGGTGAAATTAATGGTACCACTTCTATCATCCTACTAGTGTAATGTTACATGTGTTCAACCTCTTCTATTATCATAAGTTGGAGTCTCTTTTCAGTTCACGTCGAGCATGTTTCAGTGAGATTATGTGTTAAAGACTTGATATGTGTATAGAACTCAAGAGTATTAAGGCTTCTTCGAGTAAGCGCGCATGTCAGTAATGTACTGTGTGGTATTATGATATCAAAGTGAAACTTCCAGGGCATTTGATTTGTTTTTTAGATGAGAATTTTGTGTGCTTGGATAAGTTGGTTTTGGTAAAACAAGTAGCATTGGCACGTTTAGTGCTCTCTATCAAAAAGGACTTTGTTTTTAAGGATCAAGGATCATACTTGAGACCTCCGGTTAAAGGCGGAGGAATTTATATCATTCCGCCACACCTATTGGCTGGTGATCACACTGTATTCGATCAATCACTTTCGCTTGAGGATTAAAATCGATTTCATAGATTGTATGTGAATCGTTGAATCTCTTTCACCAAAAGATTAATTTTACTGTGAAGATAGAACAATATTTTTTGTCATGCATGAATTGATCAGAGAATATTTTAGTATTAGTGGCAAAGAGTGTTCAAAACGATATCGACTTGGTCTACAAATCTATTTCACATAAAAAGTGTATCAATATAATATAAAAGTGTATCAATTGAGTAGAGAGACTGTATGTGTCCAATTGGGCCAAATGGCCAAAAAAAAGAATTAAATTTAACCGATAGGTTACATTTGTCCACTTTTTCAAATTATGTCATTTTTTTTTTAAAAAATGACCACTCCATATCCTTTTCCTTTCAATTAATTACGCAGAAACATGCAAAACCCGCAAGATATACGAGAAAAAAAAAATAATTATAAGGGATGGATCTGCTTATCGATGTGTTTGTGTATTTTAAAGAGCTTTAAATCTGACGAAAATAAAATAATATAAATATTATATTTCTTCCGTTTCACATTAGTTGGCCCCTATGGAATTGACACATCCATTAACAAAATATTTAATAGGGATTTATTTTACCAAATTAACATTATTAGTTTAGCTTTGAAAATATAAATTTGAGTAATTACATTTTGTTTAGTCATTTAATATTAAAGGTTGTATTGGAAGAACGTTATAAGACCCTCTTGATTTCATCAAAGGGCTAAATTGAAATAAATATTTTAAAAAAGGGGTCAACTAAAATGAAACGGAGGGAGTATTATATTCGCGCAAGTTTCTTTGTGATTGCTCTTTGACAAATGACAATGGAGCTATTATGGAGTACGATTTTATGGTGTGATTATATTCTTGCAATTAATGTAGATTGTAGCTTAATAACATTATAAATGGTACTTTAAGATTGGATAATACGTAGATTTGTCAAAGTAGAATATAATGAAATTCAACCTAATTTGTATTCTTCACCCAACAAAATTGAACGAGAATCAATTTAGTATTAGTTGATATTGAATCCAATGAATTATAATATGGAAGAATAAAAAAGAACTCTTTTTAAAATTTTGAATCAAACTCCATCTTGAGAAATTCAAACAAGTGCTTAGTTTAGTTTGGGTCCAAGAGTCCAAAAATAATTTTAGAAGTTTAAATCAGGAATTCAATTAGAACTTATCCTTTTGAGTAATATTTGACTATGTTTCGTGACGTAAATTTAAATTAATCGAATTAGTTAATTTTTAGTAATATACTTTTTGAGTAATTCACTTTTTATTTCCCATATTGGCGTGTGGCGTGTGCCCATAGGGAAAAAAAAGGAAAAATGAAATACCTTTCTACACAAAATAAATTAATTTTATGATAAAAACATAATAATGTCCCTTTAGCTACGACTAATAGCTCAAAAAGCTTTTTTTTTTTTTTTGAAAAAACACTTTTTTCAGGAAAAAAAGGTGTTTGGTAAACTTACAAAAGTTCTTTTAAAAATTGTGGGAAGAAGTAAAAAATTTTATTTTTCAAAAAAAAAGAAAAGAAAAGAAACAGAAGTGAAAAATCACTTTTTTATAACAAAAATATTTCTATCACTTATACACAATATACATACAAATTTCTATAAAATTTCAGTTCCTATAAAGAAAAATACGAATATTACGTGTTTCTACAAAGTTTGAGACAAAATTGGTTTAATTATAATATAATTTTTTAGTCAAAACCAAATAGTGGAGGTGCACCACTTCGATCATATTGTCAAATTTCTTATCAGAAGGAAATTATAAAACGATAATTTATTAATAAAATATTTTTAAAGTTATTTTCACCAAATCGTAATAAAAAAATTGATGTTTAAATTAACTAAAAATTACATAAATACACAACTTATTTTTCAATATTATAAAAAATTTCAATTCCCTAAACATATTACAAAAATCCAATATATACACAAAATGCTATGTATGCATGTTTGACTTTGAAAATAGCCACGTATATAATATCGCATGTAATTATTTTTGTATATCTAACCGTATTTCACACTTGGAGCACGTTGCATTAGGCATAAACATTTTAGTCATGTGATTTAATAATTAAAGATTAGATAAGCTTGTAAGAATGTATTCTTAAGATTATGACCTAGGTATCGATGAAATTGTTATAAACATCATGTATAAAATTACTAGATTCGAATCGCAACAGGCAGGGAAATAAATGTAAAACTTAAATAAATTTTAATAAGTTTATTCCTAATTACTTTTTATTTCTATTTTTTTGCAAAATTATAAATAATTTCATATTTTGCAATTTTGGAAGACATTATTAGTATTCGGATACATAATTTTAAACTTAAAAATGTAACAGTTAATTACTCAATTAGCATCCGAATACATAATTCTGAAGTTGAGCTACATACTTTTGATTTCTGAGATACATTCATTTTTAAAATTATTTGATCGAGATACAAAATACATTAATTAGACAAAAGGGAGATAAATAATTAAAATTATGTATCCGAAAAATTATGGTTTTGTGGATGTATTCAATTTTTATTTTTTATTTCAAAAAAAAGGATTTAGGTAATTAATAAAAAGGATAGAAATTTTATTTAGTTTAGTAAAAATAAGTTGTGGTGTTATGTACGAATTTTTTCAAAATAAAAGTATAAGTGACTTCGTTTTATGTAAGTAAATCATATGATATTGGTTAGAGGTGCCAAATGTTTGATGCAAAATAGATGAAATGCATCAATTGGCTAAGATAACACCGTGATTAGAAGAGAAAGTTAAAAGAGTTTAATTAACATTATTTTAATCATGATTACTAATTAGTCGATATCAATTAATAATAGTTTAACCCTCCCAAATTAAATTAATGTCACATCTTAGTTAAAAAGGAAATGTTACGTAGTAGAGAAAAGTGCTTATGTGTCAATTTATTAAGAGAAGTACGTAATTGTAGATTAAGAGCACTTATTAGTGCTGCATTATCTAACCTACTGAAAGTCCTGCCAAACCTAATTGAACAATTAAAAAAATTTATCTAGATAAATACTTTTGCAGTTTAGCTAGGTGTTATCTATTCCACTTGAATATATATCTTAGTTTATTGCCATGCCATAGAAAATCAAAATAATAATAAGAATGAGACTTTTCCATTTCCAGATTACTAAAGTCATTTTTGTCCACAAGAAAAAGACCCCAATTTATAATGAAAGCATGCATGAGAAAAAACAACAAAAATAGCCTATTTGAATTAGGAGTTCTGATATTTTTTTTCTTAAAAAAAAGTTAAAGGTGAATCATGTGATTTCACCTAACAAAAAAAAATAGAGAATCAATTTCCTTCAACGTAATGCCTTTCGTCGTCCTAATAACAACGTATCTAATGGATTAACTATAATTTATTAGGTGAAAGAAACATATAAGTATCATATAATATATATGAAGCAACTAATTGGACCGGGTACACGTATATCATATTAAATCGTTTCAATTTACCATTTTACCACTATATATTAAGAAGTAATGAAGTCAGGATTTTCATGAAAGAGGATTCAAAATCTCATACATGAAATATTCAAATTAAGGAGGTTCAATATTTATCATATACATAAAAAATAATTTTAAGATAAACAGTATACTTTTCTGACGAAAGGCGTTGGATGAACCGCCGCAGCGTTCCCTGACTCCGCCCTTACTATTAAGTGCTAAAAAAAGGTAATTGATACATATTTTTCTCTCATCTTATATTATGCGAAGGCGTTACTATTTAAAATGTTAATTAATTTTTTTAAACTATAATTTTCTCAATCTTTCTGCAATATATTTTTGAATCATTAGTTAGATTGATTTGTAATACCCTTCACACAGTTTTAAATATAAAGATTTTATTTTTAAAAATTAATTAAACAATTTATTTCGAATTCGTAATCAAACTAAAGCATTTGACCCTCGTGCTCCGAATACTTAACATAAATTGGAATAGGAGAGTATTAAATTTTAAATAAGAGTATGTATAATATTTGGATGCTACTATTTTATTTGAAATAAGAAAAATGAAAATTAAATTAATTACGATATTTAAACGATAAATTTTTCGTTCAAAGACTCGTATTAAGTAGCATGTGTTGATGCGAATACAATTCTCTCATATTCCTACCGTTCAATTTTAGACTTTACACTTAGAAAAATATTAGTTTAGGTGCAGCGCGTGTAACTCATTTTAATGAGTTTAAACATTACACTAAATAAGATATTTATTTAAATAATAAAGATGAATATAATAATTAAATTTAATATCTTTCGAGTATGTAAAGATTAGAGAATTTATTTATTAAACCTAACTTTTTCCAATTTTTTTTTAAAAGTAGATCGACATTCATCTACCATCTGCAAATTGCAACAAAACAATACGATAGAGACATCAAAATAATACAATTAAATCTAATCTTTACACATAAAATTTTCTCACAGTCGTTCGATACTCATCCACCACCTATAAATAATAAAAAAAATAATAGGATAACAGAGACATCAAAATAATACAACTAAACCTAACCTTTACATAAAAAAATCCCCAAAGCCGACCAACATTTATCTATCACCTGTAAACTGCGATAAAATAATACGATAAAAGTGATATCAAAACAATATAGTTAAACTTAAATTTTACACACAAAAATTTCTCAAAGCCGATCGAGATTCATCTACGAACTGTAAACTACCACAAAATAACAAACTGATAGAGATATTACGATAATACAATTAAACCTAATCTTTACCTAAAATTTTTTTTCAAAGCCGACCCACATTCATCTAGCATCTGTAAATTAAAATAAAACAATAAGATAATAAAGATATCAAAACAATACAATTAAACTTAACATTTGCATAAGAAATTCTTCAAAGCCAATCGAATCAAGCATCCACCAATCTAGACATGCAATCGAATCAATTTAGATGAGCATCAATCATATTCTCCTAATAGACAAATCGGTTTGTTCTCTAGTTTAACGTACATCTCAATATTTATAGAAGTATTTCCCTAATAGAGTCCTATTTTAGGAGTATTTTTCTAATTAAACATTAGAAAGAAAAATATTAATTAATTCTCTTACCATATATTTTAGGAGTCTCATATATCTTAGGAAGTTTAGTTAATATAATAAAAAATAATTGAATAATAAATTAAAAAATATAGTGAAAAGACAATTTTGTCTAAAGAAAATTTTTTTAATGAAGGGCAAAAAGTTCAAATCACTTTTCTAATCACACTTTTAATATATTATAGATATAAATATAGATTTCAGATAGATTAACCAAAGTGTGCATATTTTATCATAATACATATATTAGTGGCCCATAAGTTTAATACACTTGGAAAATGATTTGAGGAATGAATAATTACTTTTAGGTAAAACTGGTAAAACAAAATTAACTTTTTCTTAATGTATTAAAGTGAATAAATAAAAATTAAAATTTATTTTAGTATAATAAACCGGTAAAAGTGAACGAACAAAGTAAAATATACTCATAAATTAACACAATAATAAGAAAGTGATGTTGTTTACTTTAGTCAACAAGTTTGAAATCTTGATTCAATAATGTCAGAATCTTCTCATAAATACCTTCCTTAGTTGTTCCTCTGCAATTATTATTCTAACTTAACCTCATTATTATTATTAAGAATCGATGGAACACAATTAATTATTCTTGTCTCTTAAACTACAAATATAGATCAAACCCTTCCTATATATAAATTGTTTAAACTATCCAATACAAATATAATATAGCAGAATCTTGAAGAATGGATTGCTGGTCTGCTGAAAATGCTACCAATGCGTTTCTCAAAACTCTAAAAATGGTAAGTAGTATTTGTACTAAGTTTCTGAGCTTAATTTGGTTAGTTTATCTTCAGTAATATAACAACTATAACTATGTGAATTCTTACTGTCCATATAGCTTTTAAAAAAAAAAAAACCTTGTCTATCTTCAATTATATACTCATAAATTTATTTTTATGTTTTTTTTTTGAAATTTTGATTAGGGTGAAAGAGTAAAAGCGCCTGATGTAACTGAGTTCATATCTGCCATGGCAGCTGGAAATAATTCACAGCTCATGGTGATGGCATGCTCCGGCCACCCTGGATCCATGCTACTAGGCTTAGTAGCAGCGGCTCATCAAACGGGTGGCCGGGTAGTGTGTATGTTACGTAGACAAGAAGAAATGCATGCAATAAAAGAAACATTATTATTGGAGGACTATGCAAATTTCGTTGAATTTGTGGTTGGTCATGATGTTAAAACTTTATTGGCAAGTAACTATGAAGGAGCTGATTTTGTACTTATTGATTGCAAATTGGATGATTTTCAACAAGTCTTTGAAGTGGCACAACAAGGTGTTAGTGTGAAAGGTGCATTATTTATTGTAGGGTACAATGCCCTACATGAAAGACCTAGGTTAAGTTTTGATCACAAAGGTTATTTTCTACCTATTGGAGAAGGGTTATTAGTTAGTAAAATTAGGGTTTCAGAAGGTAAAAAGATTAATGGTGGAAGCAGGAGTCATTGGGTTGTTGAGATTGATGAATGCACTGGGGAAGAACATCTTTACAGGGTCAGTACTTCTCCAAAAACAAATTGTTCATGAAGTAGTACTACAACTTTTAAGGTTTATGAGGATTAATTTTGGTGGTAGTAGTGTTCGAGCCAGGTTTTATTCACGTCAAACAATCTCACGAGATACTTGCTATTTGGTTTCTACTGACACAAGTATTGAATTATCTCCCGTCCATAACGGCTAAGGTGGATGAACAGAAATCACCTGGCCTATATCTATTTTTGCATCGGGTTAAATTAGTACCTTGCATCCCACTTCATTGACTACTAACAACCTTTGTAGATATACAATTAAATTTCCAATCTTCCATAGTAGTCTAGACTTTGTAAATTATTTAGAAGACTTTTTTTTTTTTTTTTTTTAATTTCTATGTTTTTGTTTAAGAAAAGTTTGGAAATTGATAAATGATGTGTATATATATATTTGTTTACTATAGCTTTGACAAGATCTATTAAAATCTTGATCTTTTCCCTTCTTTTACCGTTTAATTCACAAAACGAAAGATAATCTAGCAGACAACAATTGATGACCAAGAAAACAATAAATGTATGTATGATTAAATTTATACTGTATAATGAGGTATTAATACTCTCATTTTTCTCCAACAGAAAAACGAAACGAACGAAATAGTACAAATTAGATATGTTAGGAGAAATTGGCAAATATACATTTTCTGAACAGCTACTACTAATAAAAAGTTTTAGCCAATATTTCAGAATTAATTAATCTTTAGTTACTTTTAATACAAAAATATCATCTAGACGAGCATACCCCTAGATTAAAATATACAGACCTTAAAATTTAGGATAAACCTCACGCAACTTGAAATATAATTTAAGACTACATTTTTTAAAAATAAAACTTAATTACCCAGCATAATACTGGGCTTGTTGTATTGATATGAAATGAGGAGGGCTAAAACATACTGGCTCTTAGATATTTAAGGCTATATGAAATATTCATGAAGTTAGAGATGATATATAGTTTAAATTGTGGAGGTATTTATAAAATTTGAGATATGTAATTTAAACTCTGGGGATTTTATCAAACTCCATGACAAAACACATAAGTTTTAACAATTTAAATTTGAACTCTAGAACACATGATTCATAAATTTGGTTCTACATTTTTTATTTCTATGACCAATTGATCACTAAACGTAGAGTGACATACACATGATATACAACATATATACAAACGACATACAGAATACACAAAACAACATAATAATATACAAGTTGACAGTTGTGTGTTTTGACCGCATTGTATGCAACAAGAAGAATTTGTATGCAAGTTATGCAAGCTGTATAATTTGATCAAATTTTATAAACTCAAAACTCTTCGGAGGTAGTGGTATGTACTGCGTACATCTTACCCTCCCCAGACTCCACTGTGTGGGAATACACTGGGTTTGTTGTTGTATAAACTCAAAACTCCCACCAAAGCGAGTAATAAGTGTCCGATTTTTGTGAAGCAAAAAATACCTTTTGGACTTATAAAGGGTGGTCCTATATCAACTCAGTTGATAAAGGCAGGTAGTACTCAAAAACTGACTTTCAAAAAGGAAGCTATCTTAATCACGACGTTCTTAAAGGTTGGAGAGCCTACACGCCTACACTTCCGGAAGCACTCGCTTAGGTGCTAAAGGTAGAAAGTTAGATGTATAAACAACTTAGTCATTGAACTAGAGATAGGGCCTATTAATCAAATTCAAATAGAGTACCTATGCTACACTAGTGAGGGAGGAAATCGTATTCCCACAGAATTCAATGAAGCTACGGTATGAGAGGCCCACCTCGTAAGGCAATCCGAAAAGTCCAGTAAAAAACTAAGAAACTGGCCACAAGAATAAGCCCATAGTCTTTTGACGATTTCTGTTGGAGCCCAAGTCTCATATGTTTCGGCCCAATCTGATTAAGCCCAGTCCGCATACATTGACCCAAGATAGCTGATCCGGAGCTTAGTATTTATTTTGAGTTTCTAGCCATTTTGTTTTGGCACCTTTTTTAGTGAGTTGTATGAAAACATGCACTTGACGAGAGAGATTGCGTAAACTCGAATTACGAAGGATCCAAGGGAATAAAAAAATGGGAGCTAAGGGTAAGACAAAAGTATGTAAATAGAATATTCTTTATTCGATTTTTTCATTTTTATTATTTCAGATTATCAGACTATTAAAATGTTCTCTCCTAATCTTCTCAACAAACTAAGGTTTATTTCTATTTTGATCTTTCATTTCTTCCTAATTATTGACCGTGAAATTTTTTTTATGATATAATTGCAAAAGAAAAATATAAAAAAATAAACCCCTTTATGTGGTCTGTAGACTTGCACTGCTTACACACATATATATATATATATATATAATAATGGTCAAACTACAATTCTACGTTTAGGATTTAGTAGAATTCAATAATTTGGTTTAAACTCTATACTTCTATTTTAAAATTTATTAAATACGTATAAACAACTAATGCAATACACATAAGCTGTATTTTTTAGAATTCAAAACCCTCTAAACTTAAAAAGCAACTTCATCTCAATATATGTATCATATCAGGCAAGGGTTTGAATTTAGATAATTTAGTAATAGCAAGAGAAAGGACCTCACACAAAAGTTTCTACTCCAAAGACAAAAGTGTCATTTTTAGATCGTTCGAGCATATGATATAACAGCCAAAATTTGTTTGATCCATATTTTATTTACCATATTGATAACCTTGGTCGTTTGGTGTGAGGTATAAGGGATTTAGTAGTCCCGGGATAAAATGAAGACTATGTTTGGTTGAAAGTATTAGTCAATACCGGGATAACTTATCCCACTATTTACACCACAGTGATGGGATAAGTTATCTCATATGCATGGTGGGATAACTAATTCCGGGATTAATTATCCCATGACAATTATTTCCCAACCAGTTAACGAGTTGATATATATCACTCATGTGCTTATCCCTTATCATGAGTGGCCTCTTCTTAACTAAATCTCAACTGTGAAAATTACAAGTTAAGAAGGCTAAATTTTATTTTAGCAATTCTAGTGAAGTTTTTGCATTATTATTTTTTTTATAAAAAAGAAAAAAAAAAAAGACCAAGGTTATCGTCAAGCTTGTAAACCCGCGCGCAAGTCTCGTATTGATGGTTTAAACGATGAGTTATTCCAAACCAACTCATAATAAGAATTAATAATTGAGAAAATATCTTTACAAAATAATAAAATATTGAGACATATATCCATGAAATTAGAGAACTCTTCATCCATGATACTTAGTAAACATACTTGTATCAGTTTACTTCTTTTATTTTCTTTAATAGGAACAGTTGCCTAAAATTATGAATTTCCTTACAAGTTGGTTACTAAATAAAATTGTGATAACGATATATTACCGGTTCCTACCTGATAAGGCTATGGCAAGCTGTAGCTTAACTTATCAAATCTATAACATATTCTAATTATAAGTTCAGAGTGCTACATCACTTATTTATTTTTTTAATCACAATGCATCACTTCTTCGTGTTTTAATAAGAAGCTGAGGTACGTAGAGGAGTTGTCCTATTTATTTTTTTAAAATAAGATGTCTTATTCATTAATTAATTATTAAGGGCATATGCTGTTTGGTATGCTTAATTAGAATACGGGATAATTAATCATTAACTTCATTCAACAAATTTACAACCTTTAATTAAAGATGGGGTCAACCCTAATCGGTTTATCCAAAATTTTAGCTAGAATGGTTCAATTTAATTAATCCTGAAAAGCCATAAATTGGCAGTAGTATTTTTTAAAAAAAATTATTTTTAAGGGGTTTAAGGAGGCATTTTTCCCCTTGTGCTATCAACTTCGTCCAATTTGATCCAAAAGGCTTTAATTTTTAAGAAAATTTTCAGTTAATAAGAATCATTCAGTTTGCCCTTCTGCTTTCTCCTTCCACGAAAATTATTGTTAGTGTGGCATTTCGCCATTTGTTTTCCCCTTTAAACATGGACTCATCAACAATGAGAAGTATGAGACATGATATTTTTCAAAAATTCTTCTTATATAATATTCCATTTAAGTATTTTTGTTTAATCATATCGTATATCACTTTTAACATTTATGAATTCTGATGGTTAATACTTAAATATTTACGTTTAATTCGTAAGTTTGCATATATTTGTATTTCTACTTTTATGTTACTGCATACGATTAGTACATGAGCCTCTTTATCATGATATGATGATAATCACACCCAATAACAAAGTTAAACGGCATACATGATGACTTGCTTAAGAATACAATATATGGAGGTGTGTATGTTATTATATATTTACAAACTTAGTTTAAAACGACAAAATACAAAAAAAAAAAAATAAAATACTTTCTTAAACTTCATCTCCATACATAAATGAAATGAAGAAAGTACTATCATATCCTCCCGTATGTACAAAGAAAGAGAAAATTGTCTCGTATTTGATATATACTTACTATGATATATATTCATCGTCGGATCAAATGTTCTTCACCTGATTCTTGATCAACATGCCTAATCCAACGTTTGGGATTATATTTGGACTTTGTATTTCTAATAATATTACTTGCTATATAAGCAATCTCTAATCCATATGATCCAAATGGTAGTGTTATTGATCTCACAACACTTAGTTTTGTAATATCAAGGATGACCTCTTTCCAGCTCAACGTAGTACTAGTATTCCTTTTGAATGCTAAGATTGCTCCATGTTGGTTCAATTTGACACTAGTTATTAAAGCTTTAACAAAGTCTCTGCTTCTCCCACCACCACCAACAACCAGAAAAACAATGGGATTATTCATCTTTCTAGTTATCTCCTCCACCTGTAGTACTCCCACGACGACCTCCGGCAACGACACGTCAGCTGATGATAATTTCTGCATGGCACTGACGTACTTTACTCTTGAAGCTTCGTCTGCAACCATGCATACGTGCCTCCCATGCGTATGTTTCGCGGCAATGGCTAATCCTGTTGTAAAACAATATTTATAATTAAGTAAATAATAAAGATGTGTTTTTTGTAACAATTTAAGCTTTTAGACGATATATTGTTGCACAATTTAATTATTTAATTTAATACCTATGCTTGTGGTGATGTCAAGATCTTCATGTTTCGTCCATGCTTCAACTATTAATGTTGAGTTATATCCTGCAGCCATGGCTGATAAAAATTCGGCGATGCTGGTTTTACTTGATATTCCACACTGCATATATATGAATATGATCATTGAAATGCCCAAAACCAATTAATTAATTAAAGGAAGAAAAAGAATATGTAGTAATTAAGTAGAAGCAAATAAAGTGTTTTTGCTTACTGTTTGTATGGTGTCAAGATATGCTTTAGAAGCTGTTTCTGGAGACCAAACTAATGTCATCTCTTCTTCTTCTTCTTCTTCTTAATTCTTCTTAATTTTATGATGCTTTCCTTTCAGTACATGAAAGAAATTAAATGGTGGAATAGATGTACAAAAGGACAATGGTGTTTGGTTGCTTTTAAATATAAAGCAGAGATTAATATTTAAGGGTTCCTAACAAACAGTTTGTTCTTTTCCTTTGGCGTTTACTTAGTAGCTATCTACATAGTCAATGAGTTTATCTGATTTTTTAAAATATCATTTTCTAGCAATAGTTAATGTAGTGACGACCAACAGATCCATCTCCTAGATATCATTCATTGTTTTTTTAAAACTTTATGGTACCACATTATATTTATTAGGGTGTTGACAATGAGATATAACACACAAGCAAGCAACAACCTTAATATATATAAACTGTGGTGTACTTTTCTGAAGCATCTATGGGTAATCATGTTTGTTTTATTCATGAACCTAATATAATAGATGTTTATGCTGCAGATTAATGACAAAATAACCACTTTTGTTTACATATGCTTGATTAAAATACTTCCCTTTTTTCTTTTAATTGTTCAGAATTTGAATTTTGTTTTAGGTGCATAAAAGATTTAAAGCACTCATAGCCCTTTAGCAAATCGAAACAAAGTTGGCATCAAGTTGAGTGTTTATATATGTAACGATTCATTTCGTCGTTGCTAAATTATTCATAATAAATTCATGGAAATTCAAAATTTTCATTCCTTAATATTAACTTGTGTCCAAAATAGCCAATATTTAATTTATTAGGCCACCTCAAACTTTCCGGCGAAGATTTTAGTCTTCGAATGTGTCTAGATAGACTCAAGCCCGATAATTTAATTATTCATAAGTGATAATATGAATACTTTAGTTTGAAAGTTCTTTAGGTATGAATTAAGGTCATACAATATCCCTAACACAAAGTTAAGTATAAAACTTTCTTTTCGATATGAGTTTCTATTAGGGCCAACTTCAAACGATCATATCTCATAGAATATATATAAGGATTTAGGGGTACCAATACCTACCAAATCAAAGATCTCTGAGTCCTCTTTCCAACGCAACAAACCGTTATCAATCCGAATTCAGAGTAAAAAGTTATGACTGTTTTACGGAGCACTGTCCAGGCTGAAACGGGATTTCGTTGTATAGAAAATTCTGATGGTATTTATATCAGCTTCAGACATATTTTAGGTCTAAAAACCCCAAATTTCATTCCCCAACCCTAGAGAGGTAATTATTCAAAGCTTAAGATGAAATTCCTTCATTGAGGTAAGTTTTTCCATTATTTTCTTCGTCTTTTAATTCTTTAACATCTTGGAATTCTTAAAAAGACCTTTAATGGTGGAATTCTTTTGGGGAATACTCATGGATGTTTTAAGTGTGACCTAGAGCTGGTTCAAAACTATAAATTAAAGATTCTAACATGAATTTCATAAACTAGATTATGAATTTTGATGGTTATGGACCTTGAATTCCGTAAAGATGAGACCTTTAGTATAAAAACTCCATTAATGGAGATGGGTTAAGCTTGAAAGAGCTAATTAATGGCTAAGTGATATTGGGTAATGATTAGACCTTGAATTAAGGATAGAACTAGTGAGTTTGAATCCCCAAGATATTTGTTTGAAGAGTAATTGTTTAATTATTTTTATTATTGCTTGATTTTTAGATGGTTAATTATTCCAAGGCGTGAAGAAAAAGAAATAACATTCTCATTGCGGCTTGCTTCATTCAAAAGCTTGGCGTCCAGGTAGGCCAGGTTTAATGAGTAGAAGATTGTGTTATTTTATATTTTTCATAATGTAAAATTGATGGGAGAAAGCATGCCTAGGCCTGCGGGCATGGAGTTGAGATGGATAAAGACACGAGAACTTAACTTTAATCCCGAAAACTATATTATTGATTAATTATGTGATACTTGTGATATTATGTGTTATGTCCCCGCAAGGAGATTGTTGTAAATGAAGTATGTGGACATGATAGTTCTTAGTTGTTCTACTGATGACCTAGTTGAGTTATAGTGATATTAAGTTGCATGTATTGGACACCAATATGATGAAGAGGATCATGATAGGATCAAGTATTGATGAGCATAGTAATATCTAAAGAATAGATGACTTGAATAAGTGTAATGATTGTATTAGGCGAAACCCATTGACAGCTATCTCAACTTGGCACGAACTTTCACTTTGGCCCCTGAAGTGGACGATGTTCATTTTAAACACCTAAACCAGCAATTAACTATGTCATTTGATACTTTTTTTACAATAAGCTAAAATTATAAAGTGTGTGTAATACACACGTTGCTGGCATGGCATACGACCAATTATAAAAGGATATATGGCACTTTTTTTGTATAAAATAATAATTTTAAACAAATTATTATTAAATAATTAATTTTTAACTAATTAACTTAATTTAAAAAAAATCAATAAATAAATGCCCCCCTCATCATCATCTTCTCCAAGTATCCCACCCCAATTGACTGCAACCCCGCCCCCCAACACACATAACGATGATTGTCGCATCCATTCATCCTTCATTCCATAACATCAAAATCAATTTTTAGTTACCAATCCAAATTCCATTTTTTTATAATCCCTTGTTGACCTAACTTTTTCTTAATTTTTGTATCTACTTGGTGTCACCATCTATGAAACACTTAATAAAACAAACTGAAATATTAGACACGTAATTTCTCTAACCCGTTTTTAAAATTTCTAATTCCTCGAATTTGTGAGTGAATACACAAGTTTTTTTCCCCACTAAAGAAAGTGATATCCCCGCAAAGCATTTCGGGAATAATTGGCAAAGAAGAACTTTTGCAAAACTATTTTGCCAAATACCCACTTAATATAATGCACCTAATCTCCTCCACTTATTCCAATATCCAAAAAAAACCCCTCTCTCCCTCCTCTTCAATTCCCAACTCCCGCTTTCAAACAACTTCTCCGAAAAATACCATTTTCGTACGTTCTTCGTCTGCAACTACTAAGGGGGCGTTATTGCTTCGCAAGGTTAGTTAAAATCGAGTTTCAATCATTTCTAGATCCATTTAAATGGTTTTTCTTTTTGCTAATCGATTGGTGGTGATGTAGAATTTTTTTTTCCGAATTTGGTGTTTTAATTTAATCGTGTTTTTTTTAGCAACCAAGTGTTGAATGGTGGTATAATTATTATTTGAAGAGTTATTTTGGCATTTTGATTTGAACAACGTCCTGTTTTTGTCCTTGGACCCGCGGTCTATTCGTAGACCCGTGGTCTATGAAATGAGAATGCCCTAGATATATTTCAATTTTCAGACGTATTAAATTCTTTTAAAACATGATTGCTGAAATAGTGAAAATTAAAATATTAATAGCTAATTAGTTTGATTAGGTGCACTAGTTTGATTTTTAGCAATTGTTGTGTTTTGATATTTTGCATGTTCGAGTTTGGTTCAATTATTGTATGTTTGTGTAGTGAACTATTTAATGGTGGGGTGTTTGTCAATGTTTTTTTTTCGGGGAGGGGGTTTCATTTGATCATTGAGTTATTTCTGTTGATAGACTTGTGGTCTATGAACTGAAAATGGGAGATTTGTTCTTTAGGTATAGACTGTGTTGAAAATGAGTAGAAAAAATGTTATTCCTAAACAGAAAGACGATACCGCTGGTAGTAGTAGAAAAAGAAGAGCTGCGACAGTTGAAAAAGTGTCCAAAAGAGAGAAAATTGAAGAGTCGGTGCCCGAATCAGATTTGGAGTTAAAGGAGATAAGCGACTACATCGATTCTAGTGAAGATATTTTCAAGCGGAGTGTCATTGGTGACAGTGAATAGTTCGAGGAAAGTGGGAGTAATAGTGATGATGGGGATAATGATTCGTTGTCCGTGCCATATCTTTCAAGGTGCATTTTCGTGGAGCGGTATGACCTTCGAATGATAATTGACAAGGTCGGATCTTTCCCGAAAAAGATATCGGTCAGATCAAGAATGACTGCTTATCGAGAATTTAAGCAAATTCTTGTTGACCAAGAATTGAAGAAAAGATTCAAGGGGTCCTGTTTTAGACACCTGAGAAACCTGCCGAACATCTCAAGTTCAATGGACAGTTGGTCCATTATTTGCTGTTGCGATGTGTTAAGAATGATAAGATGCATCATGGGATGTGGTTCTGCTTTAACAACAAGTCTGCCTGTTTTGGCTTGAAAGAGTTTTGTTTGATCACGGGGCTGAACTGATCATCATACATATCCCAATGAATCAAAAATGAAGAAGGTGTTAGCAAAGGGGGACAATTTTTGTTTTAAGGTGACAAAAAACAAAAACATCACGGCGGCCAACTTGTTAAACCTGATCAGAGGGAATAAGCTGAACGAGGACTAGAGGTTCAAGTGTTGTCTACTGTGGTTCTTGCACACCATGTTGCTTGCGAAAGATTCGACGAAGGTTATCGACACAAAACTGATTCGAATGGTCGAATCTTTGAGTTTCTTCAAGAAGTATCCGTGGGGGAAAGAGACATTTCAACTGACCATGGACTATTTGAAGAATAAAAGTGACCTGAAGAAGCAGAAGGAAGTATTTGATGAGAAGCAGAAGTCATCCTATGCTCTATTCGGATTTCCCTGGGCATTCATGGTATCTACCATAAACCCTTTAGTGAGTTTATCGTAGATTATCATTTTATTTATACTTTGTCATAGACTCATAGTTATTTTTTTCACTGTTGTACTGCTTACATATTTGGATCTATGAGGCCTTTCCTCATCTTGAAGAATTTATTGAAAAATCAATGGATGAGCCCTTACCCATCCCCCGCTTCCTCAGATGGCACACTTCAAAAAGCGACAAGATAATCGAAGGTAACCCATTCAAATATAAAGGAAAAGTTACTGAGATATGAACTTATTTTCTATAATGCAATAATAGTATCATTTTATCGAATGTTATGTAATTGTTAATTAATATTTAGTAGAACGTGCACCCGTACATTATCCCTACTATTCGTGAGACAAAGATGGATTACATGATTACGTTTGAGCCATATACAGGCTAGGTGAAGAATAACATCCTCGATGGCTTGAAGAAAGAGTTATAAGGGGTGACTGTCCTCACTTTAAATGAGGACAGTAATGATGACGGGGATTTGGGTGGTAACCCCGTTGGAGTATGCGTTGGTGATGATGATTCTCTGAGCACCTCCAAAGATGCAGCGGGAACCTCATCCTCCGAAGATCTTCATAAGCGTGTGGCTGCGCTCGAGAAAGCGGTGTTGGATATTGCTGCCTATATCAAAGAGAAAAGAATGAAGAAAAAGAAAAATGATGAGCAACAACATGAGCGAGGTAACTTCATTCATTAATTGATGTTGTTAATGAATATTCAGCTTTAAATATCAGTAACACTTTATAATATTATGACATAGTGCATGTGCATGAATCAGAGAAGAATGAAGAAGGAGAAAAAAAGAGCAAAATGGATGAGTTGGCCGCTGTTGTGGCAGAAGAGGAAAAAGAAGAAGGAAAGAAGGATGGTGAAGAAGATAAGAGCCAAGAAAAAGGTGAAAAAGTAGCAGCAGCTGAAGAAGAAGAAGCGGCAACAGATGAACAAGGAGGGGCGAAAAAAAGAAAAACTGTTGAAGAAGAAGCTGACAAAGAAGAAGTGAGCAAGAAACAACTGCTGAAGATGAGGGAGAAAAAACTATTGTAGGTGAAGTAAGAAAAGAAGGTGTGGAAGAAAAGAAAACTGAAGAAGTAGCAACAGATGCACATGCTGAAAAAGAAGGAGAAGAAGGTGAGAATGAAGAAGCAGCTGCAATTGTTGAGAAAAAAAGAAGTTGAAGTTATCCAAACAGATGTGGTCATGGACATTGTTGATGAAATCAACAGTAACACTTGTGTTGCTGAGGAACTTAGGGAAAAAGACATTTAAATACTAAGATGTTTAATTTATTGTTAAATTATGATTTTTTAGGATATGACAATTTTTTTTTATTTCACAAATATGATGTTTGAAGGATCTGTTATGATTCTGAGCTGAATCTGTTTCTATCAAACTGATTTATGGCATGGAATTTGAATATGCAGGGTGTGGTCATAGTTGGTAGATTGTATGCTTGGTATCATAGAATGCATACTTAATATTCTATATACCGTATGCATAATCTATCATTACCCTGCTGGTCGAATTTAAGTTGACGTGTTGTTTAATCGACTATGGTTCTATCAAAAATAGTATTTAACATTATACAAAAGTAGAAGTATTATTATTTATTCAATATCACTACATCCATATTACACTTTTTCAAAGAACGAATACTAGCATTATAGCAACATAACATCATTTTTAGGACATTCTCTCTTTCTTCGGCCAAAATTAATTTTTGTTTTAGTTGATCCCTCTCTATTTGGGTGTCATGTAGAAATAGTTTAAAGTGATCCCTCTGTTCTTCGGCTTCTTTGAACAAAGTCATGAGAAAATCTTTATTTTCTTCGCATTGTTGGAGCCTTTGTAGTTGATTAAATTTTGCCAAGCCTTGAAAATTTGATTTCTCGAGTCCCGAAATAAACGTTGATGGACTGGATGGAGGTGATAGCTCATCAAGCCATTTGAAAAACGAGCATGCGCCATTATCCTAGGAAAAAAATAATAACATAACCATTAACTTAACTTTAAAAAAAAACGCGCACACCTCACCTTTGCAGTTGCACAATTATAAAATTTGCGACCTGGATTTGAATCCGTGCGTGACGTCCTCAAGATAGCCGCATTCCCACAATGACAAATTAGAGT
>NC_061111.1:43322760-43324739 GCF_002878395.1 Capsicum annuum
ATTAGAGTATTTTTAGAATTGGATGATTGAGATGGTTGGGACATTGTAGAATTTTTAAAAATAAAATAAAGTTGATGAAATAAAATAAGGAGGGATGTACACCTTATATATGAAGTAAAAACAAAGTGTTCACACTGATGGCTTACAAAAGTAGTCGTTTTTTACCATTGAAAAAGTAATTTTTCTCTTTTGAACTGGTGGTGACACTAAATAGACTGTCGTAGATCATGACCTATGTCAGCCATCAATTTGTATGGTTTACCATATACTTACACATTTATTAGTGCATCGATTGATATCCTAATTATGCGTAGACTATCATGATTTATGTACACATCTATAGACCATCATGTGGAGGTAGTTAAAAAATGAATAATTAAATTAAAAAAAAATTAAATAGATAATAGTAACATATTTTGGGGCTGGTGGAAGAAAATAATTAAATATAATATGATTTAAATGGATAATCATATGTTTTGGGGCCGGTGGAAGAAAACAATTACATTAAAAGTGATTTAAAAAGATGATCTTGGATTGGTGATGACCCTTAATAGACCATCGTAGATCATGAACTATGTCATCCATCGATCAGTATAGTCTATCGTAGACTTACATGTTTATTATCGCATCGACTGATATCATGATTAGGCGTAGACCATGATGATCTATGTACAAGGTTATAGACCATCACTTGGAGGTAGTTAAAAAATGATTAAATAAGTTATAAATAAATGTGGTGTGGATTTCTACACATGTGAAGGAGTGTAAACAAGTCACATAATCATATTAGAGCTTAGACAAATTAGGGAGGGTGAATTAAGAAGTGTGTGGATGGGTAGTGGTTGAATGCTCAATATCGTAAGAGTAATGTTTAAACAAAGCATAAGTATGTATGTAGGATATGTATTGTATTTGATGCCTACACATTCCATATATTTCTTTCATCGCCACCCCTAAATCAAAAGAGTGTGTGCAATTGATAGTGGTAAAACATTTATCATCCTCAATACATACTTGTGCTTTGAGAAACATTACTCTTACGATATTGAGCATTCAACCACTACCCATCCACACACTTCTTAATTCACCCTCCCTAATTTGTCTAAGCTCTAATATGATTTTGTGACTTGTTTACACTCCTTAACATGTGTAGAAATTCACACCACATTTATTTATAATTTATTTAATAATTTTTTAACTACATCCAAATTATGGTCTATAACTGTGTACATAGATCACCATGGTCTACGCATAATAATGATATCAGTCGATGCGATAATAAATGTGAAAGTCTACGATATACCAGACTAATTGATGGAGGACATAGTGCATGATATACGACGGTCTATTAAGTGTCACCACCAGTCCAACATCATCTATTTAAATCCTTTTTAATTAAATTATTTTCTTCCACCAGCTACAAAATATTTGATTATCCATTTAAATCATATTATATTTAATTATTTTTTTCCACCAGCCCAAAATACATGTTACTGTTATTTTTTTAATTTAATAATTGTCTTTCATAATTTTCAAAACGTGTGATTATCTATTTAAATCATTTTTAATTTAATTATTTTCTTACACCAGCCACATAACATGTGATAATCTGTTTAAATCTTTTAAAATTAAATTATTTTTTAAAAATCTGTTATTATTTATTTTTATTTACCCGATGATCCGTCGATTCATGTAGTCTACGATTAACTAATATGTACAGTCGATGAAATACTTTGTATAAAATCTAAACATTAGATTTTACTCTTCAGGAAATTAGTCAAGCCACAATACTGTAACTTGAAAAGGCAGACATATTTGATTCGAGTTTTCAAACAAGGGATCAAAACAAAGATGAAAAACACACAATGTTAAAAGAAACTGAAACAAAGTTGTATTAAAATTGTTCATTGCATTACATAATAAAATTTACATCAAAAAGGGGAAAATGGAAGAAGCTTTCTTCTAACAAGATCCTACAA
>NC_061111.1:43327739-43418966 GCF_002878395.1 Capsicum annuum
ATTGCATTCTAAAGTTAGCTAGGCCTTGATCATAGCACCATGAGATCCCGAACAGAGCTGCTTCTGCCTCGCTAGAGTTGTTGGTTGAGAAATGAATCGGATTTGCAAAAGCCATAATCATGCTTCCATTTCTTCTCCTAACAATTCCTCCTGATCCGGATTTTCTAGTGCTCATCATATAACTCCCATCTGTATTTAAAATTAAATCATCACCATGCTTGTTCCATTCCACCAAAGTGCTGATCAGTCTTGGTTTGTAATTCATCGATATGTTGCAAATTATATTCTAACCCCAATGATCTTCCATTTTTCCAAATCTTTTGGCAATAGCAATCTTAGTCTGAAATAAAATTTGATTGTAAATCCAAGCTTTGGATATTGTTTTGTTCTTGAATTTCTTAGAGCATCTTGCCTTCCACAGTGTCGAGCACACCAAGGTTGGAGTAATTGTGGTTATCAACTTGTGAACTGCGTTGTTGGTTTTAATCTTCCACCAGTTGTCAAGAGTTTGTATGATATTGTTGTTGTTTGAGTTGATTCCAAGAGGTTTAGAGATCCATTTCCAGGTTTTTTAGCCTCTTCTCCAGCTACAAATAGGTGATTATATGATTCATGCGTTGGAATCTTGCAACAAACACAATCAATGTTACAAGTAATTCCAAATCTAGCTAAAGAGCTTCCAAGTGAAAGTTTTTTGTTGAGAAGCCTCCACATTAAAAAAAAAAAACTAAAAAAGAATTATTTTATTCCAAACAGGTTCTAGTTGAGGAAGATGAGGTTTTTTTTTTTTTCTGATGGCTTGAAAGCCTGATCAGCAGGAGAATTTTCCACTGGATTCAAGTTTCCAAAAAGGTGTGTCTTTGAGTCCTTCTTCTATTTTGATGTCAATGATCTCATCTACCATATGTCTTGGCAGCACTGCCTCTAGCGCTTCTTGATTCCAATTGTTGTGTTGGAAGTACTGCTTCACCAAGGTGTTGCCAGGTTTGGGTGCTTGTTCATGTTGCAAATAAAGAGGGCCATTGATCAACCATTGATCCCACCAGAATAAAATATTTCCCTCACCAAGTTTCCAAAAAATATTATGCTCCATGTCTTTTCTAGTATCAAGCAAATCTCTCCAATTGGAAGAGTCTTTAGGATTTTTAATTTTGGAGATAGCATTTGACCTTGGACAATATTTGGCCTCAAGAAATTTGGTCAAAATTGATTGTTCACTCCTGAACCGCCACCACCTTTTGACACTGAAGGCAAGACTAATGTCTTGAATTTTCTTGAATCCCAACCCACCTTCCTTGTAAGGAAATCACATGTTATCCCAAGAGCTCCAATGATACTTATTTTTCCCATCTTTAGTGCCCCAGAAAAAATTAGTCAAATACATTTCAATTTGATCAATGATGGTCTTTGGTGGGGCTAAGGCAGCCATAGTATAAAGGATTTGGGATTGGAGAATGTGTTTTATGATAATGGCCCTCCCTCCTGCTGATAACATGTTGCCTTGCCATCCCGCAGCTTTGTTGAGAACTTTAGTGGCCATATCTGCAAAGTATGCAACCAACTTCTTGCCAATGTACACTGGACATCCTAAGTACGTAAATGGGAAATCAGCATCTCTGAAACCAGTCCATCTCCTCAATCTTTTTTTGGATCTTCTGTCGGAGCAACCATAAGTGTAAAAAGTGGTCTTTTCCTTATTGATTTGTTGGCCCAACGATTGCTGGTAAATGTTTAATTCCTTCATAATCATCTTGACAGAGCTTTTGTCTCCAGAAGTAAACAGGATCAAATCGTCTGCGTAACAAAGATGATTTATAGGGGGGTATCTTTTGTTCATGGCATAACGTTTATAGTACGGGAAATTATGTAAGCTGTTGAGATTCCTCGATAACACCTCTGCGGCTATGATAAATAGAGCAGGTGATAGAGGGTCTACTTGTTTTAAACCTCTTGACGAATCAAAAAATTCATATCTAGTATCATTAATGATCACTGAGTACCAGTTATTAGAAATTATCTTGTAAATAAGATCAGTAACTTTCTCTGAAAACCAAATTTCTTCATGGTGCTGATAAGGAAGGACCAGGACAACCTGTCTAGGCTTTTGACATGTCTAATTTAATGACAAGGTTGCCTGATCCATCATGATGCTTGATACTATGGACTAGTTCTTGAGTCAAGCAAACATTCTCTGTAATTAATCTGCCCCTGACAAAGCCTGCCTGGTTATCTGAAATGATAGCTGGGAGGAGAGTGGCAAATCTTCTGGCCAAAATTTTAGTGATGATCTTATTGGTGACATTGGCCAAGCTAATAGGTCTAAGCTGAGAGAATTCTGTGGGGCTCTTGACTTTTGGAACCAGAACAAGGCAAAAGTGAGTGAAAAATCTGTTCAAACTAGAACCAGTGAAGACATACTTGACATAATTGCAAAGATCCATCTTAATAATCTCCCAAGCATTGTTAAAAAATAAACTATTGTAACCATCGGGGCCTGCTGCACTATCGGGGTTAATAGAGAAGACTGCTTCCTTCACTTCCTCTTCAGAGGGGACTTTTTGGATCATATCATTTTGCTCCTCACTGATAACAGCCTCCACGTTTCTAAAAACATTTTCATGTGCCTCTGTACCTTCTTCTTCGGTAAAGATGTCTGAGAAGTGTTCAATGGCAGCTTCAGAGATATCTGTGTTACCTTCAATCCATTGGCCGCTATTATTTTTAATAGTCATAATTTGAGTTCTTCTCCTCCTTAGTTTAATATTGCTATGAAAAAATTTGGAATTTGTGTCTCCCTCTTCGGCCCACTTAATTTTAGCTCTTTGTTTTAGGATAGAATGTTCCTGTTTGAGCCAATAAATGTAATCTGCCTGGGACTTGTGCATGTTCTCTCTATTGATATCTGTATCATCTTGTTCATAGGCTTCCTCCATAGCAATGTTAAGATCCTCCATTTGTTGAACTTTATCAAAAATGTTGCCAATAGTGTGCCTAGACCAGAAACTTAATTTCCTGGATAAAGACTTCATTTTTTGTTGTAAGAGCCATTGAGCATTTCCTTGAACCTCCTGATTCCAAGTCTCTTCCACAAGCTCCTTATATCCCGGTTGTTGTGTCCAAAAATTCAGAAATTTAAAATACTTGGTGATTGCATGATTGTTATTATAGTTCCTCATTAAAAGCACGTGATGATCGGAACCTGATTTGGCCTTGTGATCCACTCTAGTGTTTTGAAAGTAATCCAACCATTGATCATTAGTCAGTACCCTGTCCAACCTTTTACAGATCCTTTTCCTTTTCCTCCTCCCATTACACCAAGTGAAAACTGCCAGTATACCCTGCATCATGTAAGTCACAAACACCTAGACAATTGATTAAGTCTAGACTTTTGCTAAGACTGTGTAGTTTCCCACCTTTCTTTTCATCAGAAGACACAATAGAGTTGAAATCTCCAAAAACTGCCCAGGGTCCATGAATTTCATCTCTTAGGTCAATCAAAATTTTCCACAACTTCTTTCTTCTAGCTGCTGTAGATTTAGCATAAACAGTAGTCAGATAAAAGCTGTTAGTACTCTCTTATTTATTGCACTTTAGAGTGATTTGTTGCTTCTTGTTGGAAATCACTTCACATTCAAATTCATCCTTCCAGAAAAGCCAGAGTTTTCCATTTACATTATGAAAAGCATGGTCCATTCCGAGAATGATTCTGTAGTCTTCTAATTGTCCATTGTCCAGGAAAGGTTCTTGAAGAGCCACAATCTCTACCTTATGCTTGTGAATCAATTTGATTAATCTCTCTGTTGCTCCTTTGGACTTCATTCCTCTTATATTCCAAATTATGATGTTCGACATAACTAAAAATAAAAAAAGAAATTAGTTTTGGGAGTTTCCGGGAAGTACAAATTAACCTCCTTTATCTCTCTTCTGCTTGTGTGTATTTCCTCTTGGTGACAGGCTTTGATTATTGATAGCTTCATTGAACTCTTTATTGACGGGGTCATCTTCCTTTTGTGTATTAGGGGCAATAGTTGCAATCAAACTGTCTGCTACCTCTTCCCCGGCATCATCGGAATCTTCCTCATTTGATGATATTTCATCATCAGAGTAATCAGCCCCTCCATTATTATTCCTAGTGTTGCTGCTGCTTGGAACTTCTTGTTGCATTTGAAATGATCGTAGGTCTACCACCAACTTCCCACTAAGGTCTGGGATTTCCTCGAGATTCACAGCTATTGGAGACGTCGTCTCTATTTCTCCTGTGTGCTTTAAAGGATCTACTTTGGTACAAGGTTGATCCTCTTGATAATTTTTGGCGTTGTTACCAACTTCCACATTCAGGTTTGCTTCCGAAATTGTTTTGTTCCCTTGTTTCTTGCTTTTGACCCCCCCTATTTCTCCTTAGTCCCTTCTTTTTCCTTGTAGACCTCTTTCCTTGTTCTAACTTTGTTCTTTGGTGTATTTTTCAACCTCTGCCTGGCCATAACAATCTGATTCAGGAAACTATTAGTCGGTAACTGGTTCAGATTGTTTTTAATCTTCTTTGCCATTTTCTTCTCTTGGAACTCCTTTGGTGGATCAGTTTTGTCACTTCCCTTACCTTCCTATTCCTTATTTCTTTTCTCCTTCCCTTTATCGTGTATTGGATCTGTAGAGGTTCCAACGTGTTCCTTTTGTTTCTCAATGTCATGTACGATAACACTGTTGTGTTCGTTACCCTGATGTTTCTTCAAAAAATCAGCCCCACTCTTTACTTGATCTTTTCCGTTTTGTTCTTTAGAGTTGTTCCCAATCATGTCCTGATGTTTGTTTTTAGTTTTCCTTTTCTTTCTGTTTGTAACCTCTATGAATCCCCCATCCTCTTTTTTCTCCTCTAATTCTTTTTGTATAAATGTATAATATTGTATGAATTGTATTTTAAAAGAGTGTACAATACGTGATACAAATGTATAACAAAGATAAAATAGGTTGAATAATTGATGCAAATCTAAAACCAGTTACAAATATACGCAAATAGATATAGATATATGTATGAAAATAGGCATTCGACAAGATTGTTTGCTCGAATGATGAACTCGAGTTACCAAGGGAATAAGAAATGGAAGCTAGGGGTAAAACAAAAGTATGTAAGTAGAATATTCTTTAGTCAATTTTTGCATTTTCTTTATTTCAAGTTATGAGATTATTAAAATGTTCTCTCCTTCTCTTCTAAAAAAAAAACTAGGGCTTATTTCTATTTTGATCTTCGATTTCAACCGTAGCAAATTTTTTATGATATAATTGCAAAAGAATAATATCAAAAAATAACTCGTTTAGTTGTTTATGTGGTTTGTAGACTTGAACTGTCTGTATATGTAATAATGATCAAATTATAATTCTACTTAAAAAATTTAGTAGAATTCAATCACTTAATTTAAACTCTGTATTTATATTTAAAAATCTACTAAATACATACAACCAACTAATTTAGAACATATATATATAGGTTGTACTTTTTTAGAATTGGAAACCCTTCAAACTCAAAAAGCAACCCCGGCTCGATATATAAATATCATATCAGGCAAGGTTTTGAATTATAATAATTTAGTAATAGCAAGAAGAAAGGACCTCGTACCAAAGTTTCTACCGTAAAAGAAGTGTGTCATGTTTTAGATTGTTCGAGCATATTATATAATAATAAAATAGGCAAATTTTGTTTGATCCATATTGCATTTATCATATAGATAACCTTGGAGCTTTTGTTTAAGAGGGTTAAATTTTACCTAACCAATCCTAGTGAAGGATTTGCATGCATTGATTTCTAATAAAAATATTTTTAAAAAAATAGACCAAAATTGTCGTCAAGCTTGTAAACTCACAAGTCTTATAACTTTAACGATCAATTATTTTAAATTAACTCATCAATAAGAACTAATAATTGAGAAAATATCTAAAATTTTAATATTGAGACATATATCGATGAAATTAGAGTCAACTCTTCATCCATGATACTTAGGAACATACTTGTATCATTTTACTTTTTTGTTTTCTTTAATAGGAACCGTTGCCTAAAATTATGAATTTCCTTACAAGTTGTAACTGAATAAAATTGTGATAACGATATACTCCCGGTTCCTACCTGATAGGGCTTTGGCTAGCTGTAGCTGAGCTAATCAAATCTACAACATATTCTAATTATAAGTTCAGAGTGGTACATCACTTATTTTTTTAATAAGATATCCTATTCATTAATTATTAAGAGAATATATGCTGGTTGATATGCTTAATTAGAATACGTGCTAAGTAATTATATTATTAACTTCATTCAATATATAAACTAGAGACGTTTAATTAAATCGCAAATTGAAAAAAATATTTCCATCAATCAATTAAGCCTGATCAAGGATGGGGTCATCCCTAATCGGTTAATCCAATTTTTGGCTAGAATGGTTCAATTTAATTAAATTAATCCTGAGAAGCCAAATTGGTATTTTTTAATTTATTCTCAAGGGGTTTGTCCCTTCTGCTATCTCCTTCCACAAAAAATATTTTTGGTTTGGCTTTTTGCATTTGTTTTCCCCTTTAAACATGAATTCATATCAACATTGAGAAGTATGAGAATTGACATTTTTCAAAAATTCTTCTTATATAATATTCCATTAAGTATTTTTCATTTGTGCGAACTAGCAAACATAAATACAAGTGAGAACTATAAAATATAAATATAAAGGCAAATTATAACATACAAATACAAGTGAAAAAAGCGTGAACTATCATTTGTATCTTTTAATTATTGAAAAGGAAAGATTGATAATTTTATGAATATTTGTTTATATTTATTTATACGAGTTGTATTTATTGATACGATAAATACAATTCAAATTTTTATAAAAATACAATATGTATTTGTATTTTTAAAATCATTGATTTCATTTGTTTGTAATTGTATTTGTATCAAGTGTTATTTATTTATTTACACATATGAATAATAATTTTGACATACAAATACAAAACGATACATTTGTATCAAATGATACACTACATATTTATATATTTTAGAATCAAGAAAATACAATTAATGCATTTACTTATTTGTATACAAATACAAATGATAAATTGTACATAATCGCGACTAAATACAATATGCAATCAGCTTACAAATACAAAATAATTCTTTAAAAATAAAAAAAATATCGACGAAAATAGAATATAGATACAAATATAATCTAAATAAACAAACACAATAAAATCATAATACAAATATAATCCAATATAATATACAGTCAATTATAAAATACAAATACAAAACAGTTCTTTAAAATACAAGTGCGAATTATATAAAATATAAATGATGGTGCGAACTATAAAATACCAATATAAACGCGAACTACAAAATACAAATACAAGCGCGAACTTTAAAATACAAGTACAAATACAGTTGTATCAATGAATACAAAAATATAAATGATGGTGTGACTACAAATAGATAAACAATTATGGTATTTACATCATCAATGACTTGTGCTCGAGTAGTTATATTTTTAAAAAAAATATATATATAAAATAGAATAAGAAAATGATAAAGAAAATAAGTACAAAAAAAAGAAAAAAATATATAAAAAAATGAAAAAAATAAAAATAGGAAAAAATTAAAAAAAAAAAAAAAAAAAAAAAAAAAAGAAGAAAAAGAAGAAGAAGAAGAAGAAGAAGAAGAAGAAGAAGAAACGAGGAAAACATGAGAAAAATATATATATATAAAAAGAAAAAAAATGGTAGTGTTTTTTGCAAGACTAAATATGTAGCGTATTTATGTTTTTATGAATACAGAACACTAAGTAAAAGTGAATACAGTGGTTGTGAATCGAATACATCAGCTAAATGGTACTATATTTATATTTTATATGAATACAAACTATTGATAAAATCGAATACAGCGGGCGTAAATTGAATACAGCGGCTATAAATGATAATTATGTAACATATGGTTATAAAAGGTGAGTTTTCCATCAAAATGTAGCTATTTTTGAAAAATCTTCTTAAAAGAATTACAATTCAAAGCTACAATTAGAATTTTGTCACTTGATTTAAATTCTGTATTTATATTTAAAAATCTATTAAATACATCAACCAACAAATTCAGAACACATACATATAGGTTGTACTTTTTTAGATTTCGAAAACTTTCAAACTCAAAAAGCAACCCCGTCTCAATATATATATATCATATCAGGCAAGGTTTTGAATTTAGATAATTTGGTAAAAGCAAGAAGAAAGTGTTAATAGAACTTTATTGAAGGGAAGAAAGGCTAAGGTTTACAATATAATCTGAAAAGCATAAAACTAACCAAAACAAGAGTAGGCTATATATACATAGCCAATAACCTAAAGGTCCATAAACTAAAGGCCCAATAACATATGGGCTAACATCCCCCCTCAAACTCACAATGCAACAGCAATAAGCATTGAGAGTTTGTCACACAAAAAACGAAATCGAGATGCTGACTGAGCCTTCGTAAAAAGGTCAGCAATCTGCAAAGACGATGGAACAAAAGGAAGCGATATGGTCCCGAGCTGTAAATGATGACGGGTGAAGTGACAATCAATCTCAATGTGCTTCGTACGCTCATGGAAGACAGAATTCTTTGCAATTTGTACCGCACTTTTGTTATCACAATGCAGGGGAGTAGGCATAGAAATGTGAACCCCCATATCTGCAAGAAGCCAACGTAACCAAATAATCTCACATGTAGTCACAGCCATAGCACGATACTCAGCCTCCGTGGAAGATCTAGAGACAACATCTTGTTTCTTGCTCTTCCACGAGATTAAAGAGTCTCCAAGAAACACACAAAAACCAGTGGTGGATTTACGATCATTGCGATCTCCATCCCAATCAGCATCACTATAGGCTCGCAACTCGAGAGATGACGTCGAGGGAAACAAGAGATTCTGAAACTGAGTGCCACGAAGATACCTTAGAATACGAAGTACAGCTCCCCAGTGCACAGAAGTAGGAGCAGTAACAAACTGGCTAACAACATGAACTGCATGTGCTATATCTGGACGAGTAACCGTAAGGTAAACCAAACTACCCACAATAGTCCGATAAAGACTCGGATCTGATAATGGAACACCATCACTAGGAGAGTAACGTGCATTGATTTCAAGGGGAGTATCTACAGTCCTGTTGTCAGAAAGACGCGCCCGTGTAAACAAGTCAGATATATACTTAGTCTGAGAAAGAAGATACCCTTTCTTAGACTGAGCCACCTCAATACCCAGAAAATAACGCAGCAAGCCCAAGTCCTTCATTGCAAATCGATGAGCCAAATCATGCTTCAATAACTCAATACCACTATGATCATCACCAGTAATAATCATATCATCTACATATAAGGACAATAGAATTCGCCCTGCACTTGTACATCTAACAAACAATGCTGAATCATGGTTACTCGGGACAAATCCAAGGGAAGTAATAACAGTGGAGAATTTCTCAAACCAAGCACGAGGGGCTTGTTTGAGACCATATAAAGCTTTTCGAAGCCGACAAACTTCACCTGGCTGGTGGTCAATACCTGGGGGAGGAGTCATATAAACTTCCGCGTGGAGATCACCATTCAAAAAAGCATTCTTGACATCCATCTGAAATATCTTCCACTGTCGAACGGATGCAACAGCAATCATAGTGCGAACAGTCGTCATCTTTGCTACGGGGGAAAAAGTCTCCTCATAATCCATACCATATTGTTGTGAATACCCTTTTGCCACAAGTCTTGCCTTGTATCGCTCAACAGACCCATCAGATTTTGTTTTTATCTTATACACCCATCGACAACCAATCGCATGCTTACCAGGTGGGAGAGTAACCAAATCCCATGTATGTGTATGATGAAGAGCAGCAAGTTCCTCAGCCATAGCATTCTGCCAAAGAGGATCAGACACAGCCTCTCTATACGACTCAGGTTCAGACAAATGATGTATGTTTGCAATAAAGGAAGCAAATGAGGCTGAATATGTAGAATAGTGAAAATCTGGCAGTTTGGTGGACTTACAAGGTCGAGTAGACCTCCTCAGAGGTGGTGGGTCTCCAGTCTCAACAGTCGAAGGAGCAAACTCAGGCACAGGCGAGGCTGAAGCACTATCAGGTGGCACACCAGATGGCATGGATGAATCCGGAACTGGAACCTCTATGTCAATCCCAAAGGGATCAATAAGCCGAATATCTGACTTTGTCACATCATGGGTTTTAGCTGGAATGGAATAAAAAGGAATATGTTCCAAAAAAGTGACATGTCGTGAAACATATAATTTCTGACTTACAGGATCATAGCAACGATATCCTTTTTGTCCAATACCATACCCCAAAAACACACATATAGCTGATTTTGACCCTAACTTATTTCGTTCAACATGAGGACGAAGAACAAAGCAAGTACATCCAAAAACTCGTAATGCAGAATAATTCGGCGGGTGACCATATAGTTTCTCAAACGGAGACATCCCTGAAGTCAATGCAGTAGGAATACGATTAATCACATATACAGCAGTTAGAACTGCTTCTCCCCAAAAAATACTAGGAACCTCTGCAGACAAAAGTAAAGAGCGTGCTGTCTCAACAATATGACGATGTTTTCTTTCTGCCAGACCGTTCTGCTCAGGAGTGTCGGTACAAGATGACTGGTGTATGGTACCATCAGAGGCAAGTAACTGAGTGAAGTCATTAGAGGTATATTCACCCCCTAAGTCACACCTGAAACACTTTATCACAGCCGAATGTTGTGTTTTAACAAGGGCTCTAAAGTTGTTGTAAATGCCAAAGAAATCAGATCTGCGTTTCATAAGATACACCCAGGTATAACGAGTATAGTCATCTATAAACGAAACATAATAGGTCGATCCACCCTTAGTGGATACTGGCGCTGGTCCCCATACATCAGAATGAATAATATCAAAAGGAGCAACAGAATAAGACACACTTTTATTAAACGGTAAGGCAGAAAATTTTGCCAGTTTACAACCACTACAATCTGAAATATCACTAGTGTTCACATGACCCAAAGCACCACTAGAGACCAAAAAACGTAAACGTGAAACTGACACATGTCCTAATCTGGAATGCCAAAGATAAAACTGAGAAGACAAAGGACTCAAACGAAAAGAAGATAAATCTATGCTAGAGGCAGCAACTACAGACACTTTGAGATTCTCCAAGACATAGAGTTCCCCCAACCTACGGCCGGTCCCAATCACCCTCTGAGTGTGTTGGTCCTGTATAACACAAACAGAATCAGAAAAAAACACCCAATTACCAGCCTTACACAACTGACTGACCGAAACAAGATTTAAAGCAAGTTTGGGAATGTAATAAACATCAGAGAGGACAATGTGAGGGGTAGTAACAGAACCAACACCCTCGACTGACATAGGTACAGCACTCGCGGACATAACAGAGATTGGTGAAATGGGTGACAAAGAACCAAACGATGACAAATGAGGGGACATGTGATGAGACGCACCAGAATCCAATATCCACAAGGAGGAAGGAATACCTGAGGTACTAGAAGAAACTGAACCCGAATGAGACATAGATGCTGACATGGCCGTAGGATTAGAAACGAAGAACTGTCTGAACTGTTCGAAAACCTGGGGATCCAACGCAGAAGGTGGCATAGTGCTAACAGACTCAACATCTACAGATGGTGCAGCAGCAGCGAACTGTGGAGGACAAGATGACCACGGAGGAGCACCAGATGGGCGTGACGGATACTTTTGCTGCCCATATTTCTGTTGCTGCCCAGATTGAGGCTGTTTGACCTTGTTAAGTAACAACGGACACTGAGCCTTCCAATGATTTTTCTGTTTGCAGAATGCACACTCATCAAATGCAACTTTAGGAGATTGTCGAGTCTGAGTACGTGGTGGCCTAGACTGATCAGTTGAAGCAGCAAACATGACAGGAGTAGTAGTTACTTTAGACCCTTTATCCACTTGAGACTTGATACGAGTCTCCTCTGTAATCAGTTCATGAACCACAGAATCAACAGTAGGGAGGGGAGATCGATGAAGGATTGTTCCACGTAGGCCCTCAAAGTCAGAACGTAGTGCCATCAAAAACTGAACCAAGCGTTGCTCTTCCCGTCTAGCAATGTACGGCCCAAAACCTTTTAACTCTGCAGATTCAGTAAGTGCCAATTGATCCCACAAATTCGACATGGCAGCATAAAAATCTTGAATACTGAGATCATGCTGTTGAAGAGCACGGATATCATACTCCAACTGGTACTGCTTAGCAAAATTAGACTGAGTGTACAGTCTTTCCAAATGATCCCAGACCTCCTTTGCTGAGTCATACTTAGCCAATTGCATACCAATTGACTGAGTTACAGAATTGTTGATCCAAGTGATAATCTTGGAGTTATTAGTTTCCCATAAGTCCACCAACAAATCAAAATTTTCAGTTTTATCATCGATAGGTCTTGGTTTTACTCCAGTGATATAACCCCACATATTCTTCCCACGAAGAAAATTCTTCATGACATAACTCCAATATGCATAGTTCTTACCATCTAATTGAGTACTAATGGACTGGAGAGAATCATCCTTTCCAGTCATTGTAAACACAGCAACACACAAACAATTCAAAAAAACAAAAAGATGCAAAACCCTAGGTTGAACAATTCCGAACGAACAACAATGGCAGCAAGCAAAAGAACGAAAGAGGAACAATACCAGACAGCAAACGAAGACAGCAACGAATCAATCCAACCAAAAAAAAAAAACCCAACGAAAATAGCAAACGAATACAGCAGCACCTCAAAAAAAATAGTTCGATCCGCGCAGTAGGTGCCTGCTACAAAATCTTCAACCAACAAATCAAAGGACATGGATCAAACTAGCTTTGATACCATGTTAATAGAACTTTATTGAAGGGAAGAAAGGCTAAGGTTTACAATATAATCTGAAAAGCATAAAACTAACCAAAACAAGAGTAGGCTATATATACATAGCCAATAACCTAAAGGTCCATAAACTAAAGGCCCAATAACATATGGGCTAACAGAAAGGACCTCGCACAAAACTTTCTACTATAAAGACGAGCGTATATTTTTTGGATTGTTCCAGCATATTATATAATAATAGGCAGATTTTGTTTGATCTATGCATATTCCATTTATCATATAGATTAACCTTAGAGTTTTTGTTTTAACAGCGGGGAGGGGTGGGGCTAATATCACCCATATGTTTATCTCGAGTGGCCTATTAACAAAATCTCAAATGTAAAATACAGTTGAAATAAGGTGTAATTTTACTTTATCAATCCTAATGAAGGAGTTTTTTAATAAAAATATTTTTTAAAAGATAAATCAAAATTGTTGTTAAGCTTGTAAACTCGCTAATCTTATAATTTTAACGATCGATTATTCCAAATTAACTCATCAGTAAGAACTAATAAATGAGAAAATATCTAAAATTTTAGTATTGAGACATGTATCCATGAAGTTAGAGTCAACTCTTCATCCATGATACTTAGAGAACATACTTGTATCATGTTACGTCTTTTATTTTCTTTAATTGGAACACTTGCCTAAAATTATGAATTTCCTTACAAGTTGTAACTAAATAAAATTGTGATAACGATATATTACCGGTTCCTACCTGATAAGGCTTTGGCTAGCTGTAGCTTAACTTATCAAATCTACAACATATTCTAATTATAAGTTCAGATTGCTACATCACTTATTTATTTTCTTAGTCACAATGCATCACTTTTTCTTGTTTTAATAAGAAGCCGAGGTACGTAGAGGAGTTGTCCTATTTATTTTTCTTAATAAGATGTCATATGCATTAATTAATTATTAAGGGCATATATGCAGGTTGATATATGCTTAATTAGAATACGGGTTAATTAATTATTAACTTCATTCAACAAATTAACAACCGATGGAGTCAACCCTAATCGGTTTATCCAAAATTTGGCTAGATTGGTTCAATTTAATTAATCCTGCAAAACCAAATTGGTAGTAGTACTTTTTTTAAAATTATTTTTAAGGGGTTTAAGGAGGCATTATTCCCCTCGTGCTATCACCTTAATTCATTCAATTTGATCCAATATGTTTTAATTATTAAGAAATTTTTCAGTTGAAAGGGATCATTCAGTTTGTTCCTTCTTCTATCTCCTTCCACGAAAATTATTTTTAGTTTGCCATTTGTCTTCCCCTTTAAACATGAACTCATATCAACATTAAGTATGAGACTAATTGACATTTTTCAAAAATTCTTCTTATATAATATTCCTATTCCATTGAGTATTTTTGTTTGATGGTGGATACTCAAATATTTTCTTTTAATTCTTAAGCGCGCATATATTTTTATTTATACTTTTAGGTTACCGTATACAATTAGTACATGATAACAACACACAAATTGTTACTCGTGGATTACATCCATCACCAGAAAAGCTAATTACGGCTCTATTTATGTGGAAACTAGAGGAAATATACTCTTGTAAGTAAATTATATGGTTTTGTATTTGAGCTCTTTATCATGAATCATGATAATAGTCACACCCAATAACAAAGTTAAGCCGCATACATGGCTTGCTTAAGAATACAATATATGGAGGTATGTATATTACTGTATAATTTACAAACTTAGTTTAAAATGACAAAATTCAAAAAAAACAAAATACTTTCTTAAACTTCATCTCCATTGAATTTGAAGGTAAGACATACATAAATGAAATGAAGAAAGTACTATCATATCCTCCCGTATGTACAAAGAAAGAGAAAATTGTCTCGTATTTGATATATACTACTATGATATATATTCATCGTCGGATCAAATGTTCTTCACCTGATTCTTGATCAACATGCCTAATCCAACGTTTGGGATTATATTTGGACTTTGTATTTCTAATAATATTACTTGCTATATAAGCAATCTCTAATCCATATGATCCAAATGGTAGTGTTATTGATCTCACAACACTTAGTTTTGTAATATCAAGGATGACCTCTTTCCAGCTCAACGTAGTACTAGTATTCCTTTTGAATGCTAAGATTGCTCCATGTTGGTTCAATTTGACACTAGTTATTAAAGCTTTAACAAAGTCTCTGCTTCTCCCACCACCACCAACAACCAGAAAATCAATGGGATTATTCATCTTTCTAGTTATCTCCTCCACCTGTAGTACTCCCACGACGACCTCCGGCAACGACACGTCAGCTGATGATAATTTCTGCATGGCACTGACGTACTTTACTCTTGAAGCTTCGTCTGCAACCATGCATACGTGCCTCCCATGCGTATGTTTCGCGGCAATGGCTAATCCTGTTGTAAAACAATATTTATAATTAAGTAAATAATAAAGATGTGTTTTTTGTAACAATTTAAGCTTTTAGAAGATATATTGTTGCACAATTTAATTAATTAATTTAATACCTATGCTTGTGGTGATGTCAAGATCTTCATGTTTCGTCCATGCTTCAACTATTAATGTTGAGTTATATCCTGCAGCCATGGCTGATAAAAATTCGGCGATGCTGGTTTTACTTGATATTCCACACTGCATATATATGAATATGATCATTGAAATGCCCAAAACCAATTAATTAATTAAAGGAAGAAAAAGAATATGTAGTAATTAAGTAGAAGCAAATAAAGTGTTTTTGCTTACTGTTTGTATGGTGTCAAGATATGCTTTAGAAGCTGTTTCTGGAGACCAAACTAATGTCATCTCTTCTTCTTCTTCTTCTTAATTCTTCTTAATTTTATGATGCTTTCCTTTCAGTACATGAAAGAAATTAAATGCTGGAATAGATGTACAAAAGGACAATTGTGTTTGGTTGCTTTTAAATATAAAGCAGAGATTAATATTTAAGGGTTCATAACAAACAGTTTGTTCTTTTCCTTTGGCGTTTACTTAGTAGCTATCTAGATAGTCAATGAGTTTATCTGATTTTTTAAAATATCATTTTCTAGCAATAGTTAATGTAGTGACGACCAACAGATCCATCTCCTAGATATCATTCATTGTTTTTTTAAAACTTTATGGTACCACATTATATTTATTAGGGTGTTGACAATGAGATATAACACACAAGCAAGCAACAACCTTAATATATATAAACTGTGGTGTACTTTTCTGAAGCATCTATGGGTAATCATGTTTGTTTTATTCATGAACCTAATATAATAGATGTTTATGCTGCAGATTAATGACAAAATAACCACTTTTGTTTACATATGCTTGATTAAAATACTTCCCTTTTTTCTTTTAATTGTTCAGAATTTGAATTGTGTTTTAGGTGCATAAAGATTTAAAGCACTCGTAACCCTTTAACAAATCAGAACAAAGTTGGCATCAAGCTGAGTGTTTAAACAATATGTAATAGTACTCTAGGCAAATCTCATATTTGAAAATCATGAACGAGATATTTATAATAAGAAAGCAAGGTTAGACAGTGTTGAGTGGCTTTTTTAAAATTATGCAAATCAAATTTATACTCAGTAATAGATTGTATTACTGGATATTATATGCCAAATACATCATAAACAATCGATAGAATATCTATTTTTTCAAAAAAGAATATATGACTACAACATATGTATAGCCAGAATTTTCACTAAGGAAGTTTAGAATCGAAAGAAATATGTACATGCACTAGCCGAAGGAGGTTGAACATCAACTATATATACATAAAAAAATATTAACAATATATAAATAATATAATTTTCCACCGCAAAAAATTTGGATGAACCCTAACTATAAGGTGGCTCCACCCCAGCCGGCCATATGGAGAAGACAAACAAGGTGGTAGAAAATTGCAAGCTATACAAACCTTAATTATAATAGCCGTACTTCACAATGGTCAACATTGTACAACAAAGAGAGGCAGGGAGAGAAATATCTATTTAAAAGCACGAAAACAAACACATATAGTAGTAATTAGTAAAATATTATATACTAGTAGGTCATATAATCCAAAGGATGTGGATGGTTGAAGTCAACTTCTCCATATGTTGTAATTGAACAATTGTACTAATATAATTTGATAACGAAGCAAAACTCGTAACAAATCTACCATTAGTTGTTAAACTAGACGGAAAAGAAGTATATATAATGTCAATATCTGTATATAACTTATAAATGATATTGGCATTTCTAATAATTATTTTACTATCAACATCTGAACATTAAGGAGTCAATTTCAGTAAAAATCAAATACATTAGGCGATTTTGCAAATCAAATTGGGTTTTTATTATTATTATCCAAAAATGGTATAAGGTTTTTCCCTTATGCTACCATTTCTTTCAATTATTGGAACGAGAAACAACAAATTTTATTGTTATTTAACTTTGGATGAAAGGACTATTAGATTTATCGCTTTTTATCTTGGTAAGTTCAGTTTATTGGTTGTCATGATATCTTTGTAGACGAATATTGTTATCATTTACAAAAGCATAGTTTTCTAGCTTGATTTGATGTGTCATGTTTTTTTCCATACGTTAAGATTTACTATTTACTATTTACTAACTAATATAAAGAAAAATTTTCAATGAAATAATGTCCGCTGACCACTTTTTGAATAGTTCTTAAAACATATTCATGGCATAAACTTTCAAAATTCAGATATGAAACTTTAGGACAATATGAAATTTGAAATTTTATGTTTATGACTATTTCCCAAATGATTAGAAAATGAAAATTGTTAATTTTACCCAAAAACCATAGAAGATAGAAATTTTTTAATTTTTTTTTGTTTTTCATCCGGTGTTTGGTGCCCGTATTGGAGCCTCGATTAATTTGGATCGCGCGTTGCAGGGCCCATTAAAATGACAGTGCTCCCAACAAAGTTTTCTCCATGCCTAAGGTCGAACCCTCGACCTCTAATAAGGGTGGAGCAGCCTTATCCACTGCACCACAACCCATGTTAGTGATATAAAAAAATTATTGTATGACAAACATGTGCTATATATTTATTTACTAAACAAAATTATAGTTTAAAAAAAGAAAAAAAGATGGCTATTTTTAAAACAAATAAGCCAAGTTTGATATTTTGTCAAAAAAAATAGCCAATCGACTATTTTATTTTCATATTATAGTCATTTCCTAATTTGGGTCATTTTGACCCATGTAGTTCAGATACATTTTATATACCATATTGATACAGTTCATATACAATATTAATACAATTTTCAACTTGGGTCATTCATCCCTTTTCTAAAAAAATTTTTTTTTTTTTTTTGCTCCAAACTTTTTAACTGAAAAATATTATTTTTTTTGTTGTTGTTTAAAAATAATAATTAAATATAATTGTATAAAAACACTATAATTGCTATATAGAATATGTATATAAGAAATATGTATAGAAATTGTATAATTCTATCAAATATGTATATGTATAAAATATATATAAAAAAAACATAAAAAGTGTAGAAAAATTCTATAATTGTTGAATAAAATGTGTAAAAAATATTGTACAATTATTGTATAAATTGTGTATCGAAACTGTATAATTTTCATATAGAATATTTTTATGTATAAGGTATGTATAGAAATTGTATTGAATATGCATAGAATATGTATAGAACAAGCCAGCAAATTAAATGGCTAAAAATGGAATTTGAATTCCATAGCCATTTCGTGAAATTAATTTCGACAGAGTGGCCTTTTATGTCCTTTTTCTTTTAAAAAACTTACAATTCGAAGCTATAATTGGGATTTTATAACAAATTTTTCTACCCCCTCTCCTCTCTCTTTCCCCCTCTCTATCCATCCCAATACAATGTTCCAAATTGCAAAAGGTGTATTTGTGTGTTTGTATGATGTCAAATTGTGTTTAGCAAATGAGTATCTCTTCTTCTTGGATTTATGCATATTGATATAATAGTTTGTATCTATGTATCAGAAAAAACCACATAATACAATTTCTACTTCTTGAATTGATATATTTTGATACAACCAATTATATCTATATATAAAACAAACATGATACATATTAATACAACCTATTGTATTCGTGTATCAGAAAAAATAACACATGATACATATCAATACAACCAATTGTATATATGTACTATATTTTATGAATTATATTTTGAAAGAGTATACAATACATGATACAAATGTATATCAAGGAGAAAATAGGTTGAATACGTTGATACAAATCTATAGCTAGTTACAAATATAATGAAATATATTGGTAAAGAGCAGATACACAAGGAACAAATGCAATTGATATAATTTTATTCATTGATACAATTTGATATAATTGTATTTATTGATACACTTGATATAATTATATTTGTTAATACACGTGATACAAAGTAAATACACAAGGAACTGATGCACTTGATACAATATTTGTCGATACAATTTGATAAAAATTGCATTCTTTGATACAAATTGTACTCGCTAATACACTTGATACGAATCAACCGTATCAATTTTATTTGTGATACAACTACAACGAATACAACATATATCCATACTCTCTCACCTCTTTCTCTCTCTCCTCCATCTTTCAATCTCGCTTGCCTCTCTTCTCCTTTTAACTTATAATTATGAATCAAAATAAAGCTAACTAAAGCTATAAATCTGTAATTACGCCCAAACTATATATCCATACCCTCTGGTCTCTTTCTCTCTCTCCCCCATCTTTCAATCTCCCTTGCCTCTCTTCTCCTTTTAACTTATAATTATGAATCATAATTAACCAAACTAAAGCTATAACTCTCTAATTACGCCCAAACTATAGCCCCTACTTTTAAAGCTCCTCTCGAAAAATATCAAGCAAAGGCCAGATATTTTTATGGGCCAGCATTGGTTATCACTTATAGCCCAATTTACTGACAAAATCCTCTTAACTGCTATATTGGCCGTTAAATAAAATTAACGAACACTTGACTCTTTGTACTGTACATAGCTCAAGAAGTAAAAACTGATGCTTCTTGTAGCAAATTCAAGCCTAGCATGGAACTTAGCACACCCAGCATTCACTTTTTCCCACAAATGCAAAACTCAACTGGACATTGATCAATTACATGCACAATTGATAACCACTGGACTTGTTAAAAATCCATTTTTGACCACAAAACTTATCTTGAAATGTGCATCTTCCCCTCACACGCCCATTCTTGAATTTGCTCGTTTTCTCTTCTTTTCAAACAACTTCTGTTGTTCAAAGCGGAATAGAGAAGACCCATTTTTGTGGAATGTTATAATGAAGTCGTTTTCGAGTACAAGTGATGCACATGAGGCGTTTGAGGTGTTCTGTTTGATGCTCGAAAATGGGGTTTTGGTGGATGAGTATTCCTTGTCTATAGTGTTGAAAGCGTGTTCAAGAGTGGGTCTTGTTAAGCGAGGGATGCAGGTTCATGGTCTATTGAGGAAAATGGGATTTGGGTGCGATGTGTTTTTGCAAAATTGTTTGATTTTGTTGTATGTAAGGTGTGGGTTTGTTGAGTATGGTCACCAAGTGTTTGATAGAATGTCTATCAGAGATTCTGTTTCGTATAATACTATGATTGATGGGTATGTGAAATGTGGAATGCTTGATGTTGCTTGTCGTTTGTTTGATTGTATGCCGATAAAGATGAGGAATTTGGTTTCTTGGAATGCTATGCTTAATGGGTATGTGAAGTTGGAGAAAGGGTTTGATGTTGCTTGGGAGCTTTTTGATAAAATGCCTGAAAGGGATTTGGTTTCTTGGAATTTGATGCTTTGTTGTTGTGTTAAATGTGGAAATACTGAAAAGGCTACTGCTTTGTTTGATATGATACCAAAGAAGGACGTAGTCAGTTGGGCTATAATGGTAGATGGGTATGCAAAAATTGGTAAGATTGATATTGCAAGACGTTATTTTGATGACATGCCTGAAAGGGATGTGATTTCTTGCAATGCTATTATGGCTGGGTATGTTAAGAATGGTCATTGCGTTGAAGCATTAAAAGTGTTTCATGATATGTTGAGAGGGAGTAATCTGGCTCCTGATAGTACAACTGTGTTGATTGCGCTTTCTGCAGTGGCAGAGTTGGGTTACATTGATGAAGGGATTGCACTGCACCGTTATATAGGGGAGAATGGGTTTCTTGTGGCGGGAAAGCTTGGTGCGGCTTTGATAAACATGTATGCAAAATGTGGTAGTGTAGATAATGCAATGGATGTGTTCAATGACATCCAAGAAAAAAGCGTTGATCACTGGAATGCTATGATTGGTGGTTTGGCCATTCATGGCTTTGGAGACCTAGCTTTCCAATTGTTCATGGAGATGGAAAGACTTTCATTAGATATAGATGATATCACATTTATTGCAGTTTTGAATGCTTGTGGTCATTCTGGACTGGTAAAGGAAGGCATGATCTGTTTCGAGATCATGAGAAGAGCACATCGTATGGAACCTAAGCTCCAACATTATGGATGCATGGTTGACATCCTTAGTCGAGCAGCACATGTGGAGGAGGCCATAAAATTTGTCGATGAAATGCCAATCTATCCTAATGACGTAGTTTGGAGAACGTTGCTAAGTTCATGCAGGAATCAAGAAAACGTCCACATTGGAGACTCAATGGATAAGCAATTAGTTGGACTCAATTCTCATAATCCAAGTTCCTACGTGCTTTTGTCTAACATATATGCTCAGTTTGGTAAGTGGAATTATGTTAGAAGGGTTCGGACAATAATGAAAGAAAGGGACTTGAAGAAAATTATTGGCAGCAGTAGGATTGAGCTCCAAGGAATTGTCCACGAGTTCTCCGTGGGAGACAAATCCCATGATCAAGTTGAAGAGATCTATTCCACATTACAAATGGTTTGTGTATAGCTGCAAGGTGTCTTCTTTCTGGTTGATGAGGTTACCTTCATTCAGTAAGCCAAATTTAACTAGTCATTAGCATCTTTTAACTCTGGACAGGGAAATTATTTTAAGCTGTTCCTCTGTAATTAGCAAAGCACCAGGAAAAACAATCCCGCAACTTGTAAATTTAAGTCAAATTTATCAAACAAGAGAAGTTCAAAATAGAACTGCACTTAAACACTCTCTACCTTTTTCACATTATGTAGAGTCCCACATATTGAATCCCCTATCCCCACCCCCAACTACCTCAAGGTTCAAGGATGTATGGATACTAAATTCCACCAGTAATGAGGTAGGCATTCACATCACTAAAAATAAGATTGTAACATAATAAACAAAATGTAAATGCAAGAACTTGTAGTACTGTTTTTTTTTTCGTTTTGCTTTTACTTTGTAAGATATTGACCTGAGATGACTTTACATGGATTAACATGGTAAGTGAGAATTTTGAGATTGAGGTGTAGTTATTGATGTGTCACTGATCTAGATTATTATAGTTTCTGCGTCTGAACAGCCAATACATGATGAGAGCTTTAAAATAGCTAAGTGTCCACAGTAGAGAAAGGCCTCTCTACTTCTTCGGAGGTAGTGGTATGGACTGCGTACAGTTTACCCTCCCCAGACCTCACTATGTGGGAACAAGGAGAGTGATTCAGTGAGATTAAAGTGACTAAGAGACTAATGGTTGATTCAAAGTCGAAGATTGTCATTTGGAGTGAATTAGTGTCCTTTTGATAGTTGCAGGCTTGCAGCGCTGCACGGCTCTGTGTTGGACATGGAGTTCGGCCAGTTGGGTTTGATCCAGGTCAAGTTTTAAGAACCCACTTCAAATTCGTATGTCTGGAGTTGACTTTGAAGCGGCTAAACTTACAAAATTTATGAAACTTCAGTTATGCCTCAAATAATGATTCTCAATTCAGCTATCTGTGCACACTTCCCCAATGAAAAATCTAAAATGATAAGATATTATTTCAGAATGACCAAGTTGGAATCATACCAAAGTTTACTATTTCATGTCCCCTTCAAATTTGGCAATCAACAGTTAAGTAGATTTTTCAAATGACAGTAGGGCAAACATGTGTAGCCCACTCCCCCTCCATGAGTAGGAAACTAGAGTTAGCCTACCAGAGAAAGTGATATTAGGCCCTTAGTAACATTAGGTTCCTCTTCCCAAGAATTATTGTAACACATTGTCATATTGTAAAAAATAGTAGTAGCAGTATATATCAATTAATTGAAGGAGCTAGATGCTGTAGAATAATAGGAATCCCCTACAGTGTGATTAGTGGGAGGTCCAAGAGAAGGGTGACAACTTTGCCAAGGACAAAAAATTACTCACAGGCAACACAGAGTAGAAAATGGCAAAGACATAAAGTAGCTTTTCTGGTCACGAGAGCCTATATTTGTCTTAAAAAAACTGAACGACCTTAACTTCTATATATTAAAGGTAATCGCCCATAATAAGTGGGATAAGTAAGCTGAATAATAAGTCAAGTCAGGTACACAACCTACTACGGGTAATATAAATTTACATTGTCGGTGTATATAAGTTAAATCTAGACTGAACCTGTATTATTTCCATGTTCTTTTTTGTAAAAAGTGAACCACTCAATCAGGTTTGTGAACTTAACCCTTGTCCTAAGGTAAGAAAGCAATCTTGGATGATGAGGTAAAATAGTTAAGTGTAGGCATATGTTGCTCGAACTCTTCAAAAATGTAGACGGGTGCGGGTCGGATCCTTTAAAAGAGTTCATTTTTGAAGGATTTGGCACGGGTGAACATTACTTTTGGAGATTCGGAATCGGAGCAACATAGGTGTACACACATAAAAGGTTCAAGTTTTGCTGCAATGCTTTTCCAGGGATGGGAGGGGCATTATGTCCAGCCAAAAGTTTATACTTATTTACTTGTTTGGAAATTTAATGTGGTGGAATCAAACGTCAGAAGATCACATGTTGGGATTAGAAGAATTTGGACCTTAGCTGGAGTAAGAAGTTGTTTTGCCATCTTGACTTTGGTCACATCATATTCTGGGGAGTTAAGTTGTTGGACCATTCAGTTTTATCAATTTGGAATGCTCAAATTGGCATATGTCCAAAATTTATAGCCTAGGATACTCCATTTCTTTATTTTCTCTTCTGTTTTCTTTTATATTCCCTTTTTTCCTTTTTGAGATTGCAGCTTGGGGTAGAGTGAATGTATTTTGGAGTACAGTGCACATATTTTTGTGATTCTTTTGTTTACTTCTTGAAGACAAGAGAATCAAAATAATTTGTCAGTATAGAAGACCTCTAATTCTATCACTAGCTAATAGAGAATTGATCTGTGGTTAAAAGACTACAGAAGTAGCATTATAGCAAGAAGTCATTTCTGGTACTTGCAAGTAGTAAATCATACTACAAAATAGAAATTACACTTCTGATACACTAGTTTGCAAGTGGAGAAAACTTGCTTAGAATCATGGTTAAGTTACATAATACAAGAGAACTGATCTCTCGAGGCTACCTACATCGAGGTGCATTAGAACTAAACTATGTGGTACAGGCACTCAACATTCACATGCATCGGCCTCAACCACAAGTCATGCAGGATCAAAAGGATGGGAAAAGGGTTCCAACTCCTGGCATCAGTAAGAAGTTAGTATCAGACTCCTAATAGTCATTTGAGAATTTGGGTGTTGGACTAGCACTCACGACTTGCTGAATGTTAAATCATTTAGTTCTTGCATAATGATTTCAATGTCTGGCCTCTGATTTGGTGTCTCGTGCGTGCAAAGTAGAGCAAACTTTGCCATCTGAACGGCCTCTGCTTCGACAAAGTTTCCCCAAAGATTTGGATCAACGAAGTCTTCAAATCTGCACAATTCTGCCCCTTGATGGTTAGTAGGAGTGATTCTACGTCTTCCGGAGAGAATCTGAAATATGATCATGCCAAATGCGTAGAGATCACTCTTTTCGGTGAACCTTCCAGTGGTTGTATACTCGGGAGCTAGGTAGCCCATTGCAGCACTTTCCTTGAGTGTTGAGAAGACAATGTCATCTGCTAGTAGTTTGTGCAGACCAGAGTCCGAGAGCAATGGGTTGTAGTGTTGGTCAACAAGTACTTTTTCAGCTGATATATTTCGATGGACTAGAGCAGGTTTGCCTCCCTTGTTTCCATGCAAGTAATGAATACCTGTTAAACAACAGAATCAGATTCTGTTATTCAAATAACAGGAGTGAGAAAAAAAATTAACTACAGAGAGATGTACGGGCAGACTGCGGTTATCATATCATATACAAACACTTCTGGAAGGGACATAGCTCAAGCAACATGCTGGATGTTGGAAAATACAATTAAAAAGATTGGTTTATAGAGAGAGCTACAATGAAAACATCAAACATGAGAAAATAATTAAACGGTAACTCACCTCTGGCGATGCCTTTGATTATAGAAAGCCTGGTAGACCAATCAAGGACCCTTCCTTTTCCATCCTTCACATCAAGGTACTGCAACAAATTTCCATTGGGGACGAAATCGTAGATCAGAAAGCATTCTCCCCTACCTTTTGAACAGCAAAAACCTCTCAACCTAAGAAGATTTTCATGTTTCAATGAGGTTAAGAGCTTTAGTCCCTTGAGAAATTCAGTTTCATCAGACTTGCAGCTAGTCTTGGAAATGCACTTAATAGCAACAAGAGATCCATCCCTCAATGTTCCTTTATAGACAGCTGTGAAATTACTCTTGCCTAACAAATTTGCCTCTGAAAAGTACTTTGTAGCAGACTCAACTTCATCCAAATTGAACATAAAGCTCTCAAATACTTCCTGAGAAAAAGCACTTCCACCTCGGCCTTTGCGTAATGGATCCCAACCATTGGAATACTCCAGGCTGATGAGGGGTGATGCGCTTCTTCTAGAGACCTCCTTCACCTCATCAGTACTGAGTCGCCTATCAGAGGAATCAAGAGTACCACCAATTTTCTGCTTCCTACGACGGTACCATGAAAATGTGAAAAGTCCAATTACTGCTACTGCTGCAAAAAGTGCAATAACACCAACAACCACAGCAGTTTGTGATTTTCTGGACTGACTCATTTGTTTTGCTTGGACATTTGCAGACTCTGGGATGTCTTTTGTGGGGAGACGATTCGAACCAGGTTCAAATGGTTGTGGCCTGTTTTTGTTTAGATTAGATACAGTGCAGAGTTTCAAGGAAGAAAAATCAATTCCACATAAGTCTGGGTTGTTTGCATACTGAAATCCTTCATTCAGTCTCTTTAAAGCTTCATTTCACCCATTGCCCAAACCAAAAACACCAAAAAGAGAGTTAGATTCTATTATCACGTCTAATAGCAAACATAGGGATTCATATAACCTAAGATTGCTGCATTTCTTAAGCATCTGAAGCAATGTATAGAATTACCTTGAGGTACATTGCCAGAAAGTGTATTATTTCTGATATCAAGAACTTCTAGCTTAGGAGCATTGGCAAGTTTCACTGGAATCGACCCGAAAAGATTATTGAAGCTCAAGTCAAGCCTGGTTAACATCTCCAAGTCTCCCAAGCTTGCAGGAATTGCTCCAGTTAACTGATTGTCTTGCAAAGCAAGAACACTGAGCTTCTTTAAGACACCAAGTTGATTAGGTATGCTTCCAGTCAACTGGTTATAACATAGCTGCAATACTGTATAAAATCAGAAAAAAAAATGGAGCTCAGTTACTTCTATAATGTGATTTCATTCAACAAAAAATTTCAGAAAGAAGACCAAATCACCTAAACAAGACTAAAAATTTGCAAGAAAGGGACTAATGACACAGAAAAGCTTTACATAAAACCAAAGATAGAGGCTTTTTCAAATGCTTCATGCTTCTAAGCACCCAGCTGTAAACTACATAGGAACAAAAATCACCTCATAAAAGATACTTCCAAGGAAGCCTCTTTAATTTAGACTTGCAATGGCTAATGAGTACTAAAAAATGAACCTTTTTCAAGAAAAAACATAGGCATTGTGAAATGATATCAATAACTAACAGCAACTTATTAGCCTCCAAGCAGCATTATTGACTTCTTGGGCTATAGATCTATTTGGCAAGGTTCAATTAAACATCCAAATTAAGTCAAAACTAGGCAACAAGACTGAGGCTTTTTACCATAACTTACAAAAAACAGCAAAGACAGCAACTTTTTTCCACAAGTAAAAAAAAAAAAAGAACCTACCTTGAAGATTAGACATGTTGCCAACCTCAGGAGGAACAACACCAGAGAGATTATTGACATTGAGATACAAATCTAAGAGCTGAGTTAAGTTAGCAATTTCTTTAGGTACAACCCCATGTAGCTTGTTGAAATGCAAGTACAATCCAGACAAGGTTTGAAGCTGACCAATCTCAGGTGGGATTTTCCCAGTAAGATCTTTGCCTTGTAAAGAAATGTTAACAACTTGACCAAGCTCATTACAAGCAATACCTTCAAAAGAACCATTGCATGGGTCAGTAGAATCAGCTGACCATGATGAAAGAATGACCCCTTTTGGGTCCAAAGATGCTTTGATAGTCACAAGCAAAGACAAAGAAGTTTTAGTATCAATGGCTGCAGAAGAAGAAGTTAGGATTAGGATGCAAAAGAAAATGGTGGAAGAGAGAAAACCCATGTTTGGTTTGCAAGAAAAAGTTATGTGGGGAAAGTTGTTTTTGGTGACAATTTTCAAGAAAGGAGTGTTGGCTTTTGTGAAGAAGATATTGCAGTGTGTGTGACTGATGTAGAGATAATACTAATAAGCAAAAAACAAGAAAACTCCAACAATCCAATTTGAATCACGGTAACTGGTGTAACCAGTAACCTGTAACTAGCTAGCTTGGAAAGACAATAATTTTGAATAAAATTCACACATTTGAAAATCGAAGGCGGTTGCTCAAATGGTAAATACCTTTAATTTTAATTTTAAGAATATAGTTCGAGTCACTTGAAATGCAATAAAGAGGGTAATTCACACAAGAAACTAATAAGTAAAAGTATTATAAGTCGTAATAAGTAGTACGTTAAAATATTTTAAAAACAGTATATGAAAGGATCAATGATTAAGGAAAAAATAATTTTTTGACTTTCAAATTAAAAAGGCATCAGGTAACTTGGGATGATGTTTTTTATTTAAAAAAAAAAAAAGAAATTACATTAGAGTTAGTTATATATGAAAAATTGTCTGAATAATGTTTTGACTAATAATAGTGTCATAGATAGATAAAATAAAATGAAGGAATATACTGTTTTTTTCCTTTTGAGTGATGAAAAAAAGGTTTTGATTTTCCTTTTGAGGGAAGAACAAAAGGGTTCTGATGTAATAATGTTTGAGAATTATTCATTTTTATGTCTTCTCTTTTAATATTTTAATAGTAATAAGGCAGTCAAAATAATAGGACTACTGTCTTCTGAGTTCTGACCAACAGTAAGTACAGTGTACATACCTCTCTTAAATGTAAGAGAACAGGTTAGTTGGTTTTTGAATTTTAGAAATTTAATGCTCAAGGTATTTAATACCTGTGTAATATTCAAATACTATAACACTAAGTTTTTCAATTCAAGAATGCTGATTCATTCATTTATTTTTGAAATTTTTTTTTTTTTTTGGGGGTATTCATTAATTTCTGTGGCAGTATACTAACTTCTTACAACTAATTAATCTTATGAAAGCTAGGTAGTACTTCATCCATCTCAAATTATCCGTCTCAAATTTTTTAATTTGATTTCTCATTTTACTTTTCTTTTTTTCATTAATTAAGAAGAGAAAGAATTTTTTCATGTTTTACCCTTTGCATTAATTATTTTTTCTTCAAATTAAAATGTAAACATCATTTAATCGGGATACTATGATAAACTAATCATGTTATTAATTATTTTTCTTAATCAATGTGTCATCGCAATTTGAGACGGAGGGAGTAGTTGCTAGTTGAGATCAATCAAAGTTGCAACATGTGTAAAAAATTTATTTGATCTTATAAAAATAGAAAAACAACACATGGAATTAATTTATTTATAATAAGTGATGAAATTAAGTTACCAACATGGATTGTGGTGTAGTGGTGGAATTACTCCACCCTTAATCAAAGGTCTCGAATTCGAGTCCTGAGTATGGAGAAAATCTTAGTCGAGGCTTCAATGCGGATACCGAACTCGGTGAAAAACCAAAAAAAAAAAAAAGTGATGAAATCAAGTCCAATTTTGGTTTGGAAGAATGGCCTTTTTCTGTGTCCAAGTCAAAAGAAGTATATTCGAATAAAGAGTTCCTATAGATATTTTCTTTATTAGTTTAAGTGTTCTTTTTTTTTGGATAATTTCAAAAAAGAAAATCATTTTTAACGTATTTTTAGTGCTCCTTGTGAGTTTAAGCTTCTTTTTAGTTCCATTCTTTTTATATATATCGCCATCCCGAAAACAAGAAAAAAAAAAAAAAAGGATGGTATATAAAAAAACAAAAAAAAGGGAATCTTCACAGAGAGATTTTTAAAAAGGAAGATTTTGATATGAAAATAAATCAACACAGAAATATACAAGCAGGGTTGCTTTCAAGAATTGACAAGAAGACAAAATATAATTAGTAGTAAATTAATTTATGTTTTGTGAAGAGAATCACATGGAAATTTCTCTTGTTTTGTCAATAAACTTTAGGAGATAGTCATTTTCATGCTTGGAAAAATTAATGATCACTCTTTTCCAATGCCTACTTTGTGGGAAAATAATAGAGAAAGGTATGGAATTTAATTCACAAGAATTTTGGTCACATCATAACAAGAAAGTTTTTCTTTTTTTTCTTTTTCTTTGCGAGAATGGGTTATGTAGCACCTTTCATTCATTTGTTATTACTCAATTCTTCCATTTTTATTTGTCTATTTTGACTTGAATAATAGATAGTATAATTTTACTATATCATCCATCTTTAAATATAATAAATTTAATAATTTAAAAATATTAAGAAATGATTAATAGCAAATAAAATAGACACAAAGAGGTAAATTATTCATTAATTTTTCAAATTTAACAAGTCTTGTTGTACATTTATTTTTAATAACATGAATAAAAAAAAATGGACGGAGGAGATTAGATAAACTATAATTTTAGTCCTTGTGATTTTATTCAAGGACATTAGACCTTCACAAAACTAGGTCTTGCACTTTTGATCCCTTTAGCTTGTACATATTCAAAACAAAATCATAATTATTAACAGTTATAATTTGTATTGATGATCTATATTTGATGGTAGTATAATTTTATAAATAGTTAAAATATAATATATACAAAGGGATCAAAAGTATATTGTTTAATAGTTAAAGGTTAAATATAAAATAGCTATATACTGTATATCATAAGGACCAAAAGTAAAATTACTAATAACTTAAAGGACCAAAAGCTATTTTTGTTTTCAATTTTTCTTTTCCCTGACTATCACTCATGATCAAAGTATAATCATTAATCAATAATGGAATTCTAACTCTTGACTCGTCTATCTATATATATTCAAATTATCTGTTTGGTGTAGGAGTTATTAAAGTGAAAATACTTCTTGCTCGATCACGAAATTTAATTTCAAGATATTTGATTAAAGATAAAAAGATCTCACTATATCAGATGCTCAATCACGAGATTCGATCTCAAATTTTTGACTAAAGATAAATCACCCGTTAAAATACATTTATATTTGGAAAACGTCCTCAAGTCAGTTACTAGTAGTAATCAAAACATTGTTTTGAAAAAGAAAATAAATTGGAAAGACTTCAAGAAAAAACAAAAGATTTGAACAAACACATATCTAGAAAAACATATTACAAGAACTCAAAAAAGTTTATTTGTTGTGTATATGTCCTTAACCTACTCTCATATCGCATAGTTGTATTTCCTAAGAAAATGAAAATTGTTAATGTTTGTGAATTGAAGTTAAACAACTTTCTAGGAAACATCTTCAAATTATTTTGAAAAAAGGTTCAAATATATCTTTAATATTTGTGATTTATTTATATAGGTTTTCGTTTCAAATATATTTCTCCCTCCAAAGGTTTTTAAACCATACAAAAATGGGTCTAATTTAATTGATATAATGGAATATGAGCAAGGGCTTATTTGGACCAATTTCAAATTTCCAAGGGATATTTGAACTTTTTTCAATTACTCAATGCATGGTTTAAGTCTTTAAAGGTGAACGAGATAATGAAGGGCCGTTTACGGGTCCAATATTACAATTTTAGATATATTTATAGTTATTTAATTAATTTTTGTAAATAATTATTAATATTTTTGAATAAATATAATAAAATATCATACACTCTACACTCTAGTGTTTATTTTAATATCAGATCAAACAAGTTCTGTTATATCAAACAACTAATTTTAATGTTCTACTTTATTTAAAAACTATATAAGAGAATAAATAAAGTTATAAATATTTATTTATTAACATTTTTTTTATAGAATCATATGAAGCAATAAAGAATACTAATCCCTACATAAATTAATTTTAAATACATTTAAATTTATTTTATGTGTGTTTAACAAACGAAAATAAGGACATGGATGAAAGTTTTAATGAATCATAATGTTAAAAGATTGCTTTTATGTCTTGTCTTATATACGTCAGAAAATAGGAGATTAATTTAATATAGTAAGCAAGAAATTTCTTTTAAAATGGTTTGTCTATCTAAATTTACTACCTCAAATAAGAAAATTCTAAAGAATTAACAAAAGTTAACATGATATATATTGTAGTAATTTAACATGAGGTAGTTAATATTACATTTTAAATAAGTTGTTTAAAATAATTTTAACAGATGATTAGTAAGTAATTTTGTTTTCATAGTTTACATGTATTGTAAATCTTTGTAATGATATGTAGCAAGTGAAGTTTTGAAATTATGGAGGGATTCCTTATTGTGTATGATAGATACACGTCGATCAAATAATTATGAGTATTTTTTTTCATTTTACTATAATATAGTAATAACTACTTTAAGTGATTAAATGCGTGGCCAAATTTAATTTTACTTTTTTATCATTTATAGAACATATGTGAGTATTTACACGTTCACTAATAAACTATGTCTTTCAATATTTCAATTTTTATAACTTTGATTAGACGTCGAATTCAAGATACATGAAAAAACTTCACAATGTTTATGCCGTGGTTTTGGATAAGAGGAGAGAAAGTTTATCTGAATATTAAAATTTTAAAAATATTTAAATGAAACAAACTTCAAATATGATTTCTCTTTAAATTTAAAATTATTCTTTCCATTTGATTCAAGTATATTATTTAAATAAATAAGAAAAAAAAAGTGTATGATCATGAATTCTGAAGCTATTAGATAAAAAAAAATTTAAGAAAAGAACTTCTCCATAACCTTTCAAAGAAAAATAATGGGCCCCACTTCTTTAAAATGCCACTTGATTTTTTAAAAATTTTCAAAGCATGATCATTAAAATTTTCTAGAACATGGATTTAAAAAAAAAAAAAAAAATTCTCCAATTTTTGTATGATGTACAATAAGTTTAAGCTAGACTTTTTGTTAATTGACAAATTTGTTCTTGATCGTCCTAGGGTCAACGTTGTTCAATAAACATGGAGATGAAACAATGCTGGACCATAGAGCTTCTTTAGAGTATCAATATGATATCTTGTCTCCAGTTTTGAGATTGAAAAAATAGTTCAAATGTTTAAAAAATCAAAAGAGAAGTGTAAAACTATATCAGAAGAACTACAGAAGAAAGATGCAGATTTAGATCCGCGTTGTGGTAGTGGTCACTAAGATGGAACGAAAACCAATAAACCATGGAAGATGAGGATTTAAATTCGTACACATACAGAAAAAAAAACAAAAAAAACAAGTGATTTCACCTGCCTAGCGATTGATTTTATAATCTAGTTTGCTTGAGAACCAACTTTGGAAAGATTATTTCTTATTTGTTTTGATTGTTTAATATAGGGAAAAAAGAAAAGAAATGTAATACAATGAATCGATGTTAGCATAACTAGTATGGGTACCCGCGCGGTGCGAGGAATATTTCAAAAAGAATTAATCATTAAAAATATTAATTTATTTTTTGAAATAATAAAACTGATCAGTTTTTATTATATCATATTAACATATTTCAAATTATTATTACTTATTAAATATAATTTTTAATAAGTAATTCAAAAAACTATAAAAATCAATTAATTTATTGCCCCCCCCCCCCTCCCCCAGCAATACCTCTCCGTCCACATAATTCTTCAAATCAAATCTATACCAATAACCTAATACTCATGATTGTTCCGTAAATATTGCATATTAATTTCATCCATAAATTGATTTAAAGATAACAAAGCATATAATTATTTTTAAAAAATTGTGTTTCATTGTTTTGTTCTATTATTTCCTATAAAAAAATATTAGATTGTTAAAATTGCCTTTTATCAAATTATCAACTTACATAATGTACTTATCAAGTGCTCTTCTTATTAACATATCTATATAATAGATATATTTATTTTATTTAATCATATGTATCTTGAACTTTAATCTTATAATTCACATCACTTCAATTTAAAATTCATGGTTGGTAATTTATTTATTATCTAATTACTTCATTATATTGTTAAAATTAGTTCAAAAACTTTATCTCCCCCACCCCCACCTTTTGTATATCTAAAAGCTCGATGTGCGGATAATATTAAAGTATTATTTCGAATCATTTCATATTGGGTTATCTTGATCAAACATATTAAATAATCTCCCTCGATATATAAATGCACTGAATAAAAAATGCACTAAATAAATTCATCAAGCTAATGATATAGATGTATATATAAGAGAGACTAAGAAGCTAGAACGACATTCAACTTCAAATATCATATTAATTTATTAAAAGACAATTAATTTGTTATTTATTTAATTATCGGCTTACTTACAGAAAAATTCATCAAACTACTTATAAAATTGATCATACAATACTCATTATAATTTCCCCATCACTGCTCATCCTTCGATCTATGATACAAAAAACAACTACAATAACATATAATTATGAGTTGCATGCAATTTGATTAACTAAAAAAAATCAAAACAATAATATCTTTTAAAAAGAGCAATAGTATCAAACTTAACTTTGAAAACCTTAAGACATATAAAATCTTTCTATAATCTAACAAAATACATCATTAAAAATAGAGTTTAGAGTAAATACATAATTACCCCACTAATGTTGGTCGAGATTTTCAAAAAGACACCTGAACTTTGAATTCGACCAATTACCCCACGATTCTTTTTTATTTCGTTGCAAACACACCATTTTTCGCTGAATCACAGTCACAACAAGGAGAGTGAAATACACGCGACAATCAGGTGTTTCCACGTGTCAAATACGTTTAATTTATGTTTTTTTAATAAAATTTTACTTTTTATTTAATTTAACACCTCAGCCCTTCTTCCCCTACCCCATCCCATCCAGCAACTCCCCCCCAGCAGCTCTCCTCCACTCCCCACCCCCATTCCCCGTCCAACACCCCCACCCCATCAGCATCTCCCCCAAGTACCCCAACCCTCCTCCCCCACTCTGTCATCATTCTCTCTCCCTGTCTATTTTTTTTTTCAAATCAATTCAAAAAATAGTTTTATGATTGAATTGAGAGTCTTGTGATTGAATTGAGTTTTAAAGATAGTCAAATGATATGATTTAACTGAAAAATTGAGCTTTAATGATATGATTTTTTTTTTTTTTTAAAAAAAAACTTCAATGGAGGAGCTTTAATGGTGACATTGTGTTGAAGAGTTTTAATAATGTTGAAGAAGATATTGTATTGAAGAAGAAATGGTAGGTAGCTAAAAGATACGATTTAGTTGTAAAATCGAGCTTTAATGAATGATTTAGCTTTAGTGGTGAATTGAGTTGAAGAAGAAAGAGTGGGTGGGTTGGGAGGGGGGGGGGGCGGAGAGGGGGTAGGGATGATTTTAAAAAATAAATAAATATTATTTTTTTAAAAAATAAATAAATTATATATAAAATTATTTTACACGTGATGGCTTTTAATTGGTCAAAAAAGTCGAATTCAAGCCCTTTCACGCGTCTGTGGCGCGTGTATACACGCAGAGGGTCAAAATGGTGCGTTTACAACGAAATAAAGTAGAATCGTGGGGTAATAGGTCAAAGTTAAAGTTTAGGTGTCTTTTTACAAATCTCGGACAAATTCAGGGGGTTAATTATGTATTTTACTCTTAAAAATATATACCATCAAAACTTCAAATAACTTTTAAAACTTTATTCGCGATGAAAATATGATTTCAACACGGCATTCTTGTATTCTTTTCATTTTTCTCGATTTCCCCTGCAAATGAATAATATTAGCAAAATCATCATTAAAAAATAAAAATAACTCTAAAGATTTTTTTTCATTATTTTTTTCTTTATAAATAATGAAAAAACTATTAATATGAAATTATTTTTCTTTATAAAAAATAGAAAAAAAATTAATATGAAATCATTTTACCTATGAATCTTTTTTTGTATTAAAATTATTGTTTCAATCATCATCCACTTGGAGTGTGTTACCATCTCAACTCGGAGATGAAGAGCCAGGGAGTAGGCAAAGAAAACAATAATTATTCACCAAAAAATTTCTCTTCTTGGCCAATAAATTTTAGAAGAGCTTGAAATGGTGGCTTTATAAACTTAAAATTCTTCGGAGATGAAATTATGTGTATGTTAAAATATCTCTAGACAATAACCATATGAGTTAATAGCATATTGTGGGGGTAATGCTTTATCTTTCATTTTTTTTTAGTTTTTTTAGATAATGATGATAATTGCAATTACAATATTGTTAGCTTGTGTTGAGATAATGCTTATCTTTTAATATTTTAAGCTTTCATAATAATAATAATAATAATAATTTAAAAAAAAAAAAAAAGTTAGTGATAGTAGTAGATAATTTCTAACTTATTTAAATTTTTATTTCTCAATTTAGATGAATAAATAAATTAGCGCCACTATTATTATTATTAATAATTAAAAAGAATTGTAGTATGTATAGACTAATAGTAATAATAGTGACAGTAGTAATATATTATCTTTTAATACATTTCATTATATGTAATAACAATTATTATTATTATTATTATTATTGTACCATTGTTATTATTGTACTATTATTATTATTATTATACTATTGTTATTATTGTACTATGAAAATAAACATAATCTACTATTACTATAATCACTACTACTATTACGTATGTACTACTACTAATTATTATTTACTATTATTACTATTAACATCACGTACTACTATTATTATTTATTAAAACATTATTATAATTATTATTATAAAATAGTTAGAATTTATTTAGGAGTACATGTAAAAGAGGTTAGGAAGCTAGAACTTCATTTCAATTCAAATTTAAATTTAAGTATCATTAAAATTCAAATTGAAGTTCAAATGCCATATTAATTTGTTAAAAGAAGATTAGTTTGTTATTCCTTCTTATCCTTATTTTTTTCAAATATAATGTATATTTATCTAATAAAAAATATATTTGAAATGAAATAAATATTAAATAATAATAATAATTATTAATATTATTATTATATTTACATTACTACTACTTCTGCTACTAATGTATAGTAGTACTACATTACCTACGATCCTACTACAACACTGCAATATATATATATATATATATAAAAGGCAAATGATTTTTAAATTATATTAATACGATTCCGTTTATAAATTTAAATTTAACATACAACGTACAAACTAATATCCATGCATACTACATACTATTTTTTATTTAATAATTATTATTATGCATACTACATACGTACTAATATCTATTTATACTACTACTTATTATTATTAATTTTTAAATCTATAAAACGTACTAATATCTACCAATACTACTAATAATTATTATTAAATATATTATATAGCATTTAAATTTTAAAAGAGATAACTTTGAAATATTAAATATCTATTAGAATTCCATAACTATAGATTTCAAATTTTAAGATAATGATTCAAAAAATCTAATAGTTTCAAATTTAAATATCTTTTATCTTTTAATTTAAATTCAAATTTATCTTTTAGTTAGTTCAAATTCAATTTTATCTAGTATAGATTTTCTTTTTAATTTTTTTAAAGAATCTGTAACTTTCATTTGAAATTCAAAATTAAAAAATTTAAAATCAAATCAACAAACTAATATTAAGCAAACTTTTTCTTTATCTAAAGACTAATTTAAATAATTTATATCTCTAAAAATATTCTTTATCCTTTTATAGTTTGAATTTAAAGCTGTAAAAAATTAAACTAAATATTTTTTAATCTTTATCATTTAATTTGTATTGATAGTATATCAATTTTAATAAATTTATCATTAAATTATTTTTATTATCACCACAACGCTAATACTATTGTTACACACTTTTTTTTTTGTTAGCAATTTTACTGTGTATTATTATTATTATTATTATTAAATTAAATGTATTCAAATATATTTTAAAGTATATAAAAGGAATAAATTTTTGAAATAGTAAGAGTTTATTTAGGGCTATTTAATCATACTTTTCTTTTTTTAAGCTAATGATTTTTTTTCTTTTTAAAAAGATAATACATTTTTAAATCCAAATATTTAATATCTTTTAATTTAAAATTTTTATTACAATAATATTAACCTTTGTCCTAAAATTTGTCACGTGACTTCTCAATAGCTTGCCACGTGACTCCTTGTCTTACTTTTATATATATATATATATATATATATATATATATATATATATATATATTCAGTGTAGTCATTTAATAAGGAACAAAAAGATATTATAAGAAAATACAACCATGTACCATTTAATTACAAAGGTCTAAATAAAAATATTATTAAAATAATACATGAGGACAAAACTAATAAATACAAGGAAAAATCAACATGCATGTGTAACAATTTTATTTCACCATAAAATTAAGGATAAAATTAATAAATATAAGGAAAAAATCATATGCATATGTAAACATTTTATTTACTAATAGTCTCATATATATAAGTGAAGGTTGAGGTGACTAAAATTACCTAAATACCCTTGGTAGTCACTCATCCCAACCTTCACTTATATATAGTAGTAAAGTAAAAAATAATATGCATGTATAACTATTTTATTGCACCATGAAAATGGGAATAAACTAATAAATATAAGGAAAAAATCGTATGCATGTGTAACCATTTTATTTACTACTATATGGTTACACATGCATATTTTTTTTTTCCTTTTATTTATTAGTTTTGTCCTCATTTTTATGATTCAATAAAATGGTTAGATATGCGTATTGTTTTTTCTTATATTTATTGTTTTGGTCCTCGTGTATTATTTTAATAATATTTTTATTTAGACCTTTGTAATTGAATTATACATGGTAATAATTTCTTATAAATATTTTTTTGTTCCTTATTAAATTACCTATTTTTTATACCCAAATGTATTTCGGTAATTTTATGGTGCATTCTTGGAAGTACCACAAAACACAAATTAGTAGTTTTGTCCTCATTTTTATGGTGCAATAAAATTGTTGGACATGCATATTATTTTTTTCTTATATTTATTAGTTTTGTCCTCGTGTATTATTTTAATAATATTTTTATTTAGACATTTGTAATTGAATTATATATGTTAGTAATATTTTGTAAATATCTTTGTGTTTCTTATTATATTACCTATTTTTTATATCCAAAGGTATTTCGGTTATTGTATGGTGTAATATTGGTAGTACCACAAAAGACAAATTAGTAGTTTTGTCCTTATTTTTATGGTGCCATAAAATGGTTAGACATGTATATTATATTTTCCTTATATTTATTAGTTTTGTCCTCATATTATTTTAATAATATTTTTATTCGGACCTTTGTAATTGAATTATATATGGTAGTAATTTTTATAAATATCTTTTTATTCCTTATTAAATTACCTGTTTTTTATACCCAAGGATATTTCGATAATTTTATGATGCAATAAAATTGTTACACATGCATATTGTTTTTTTCTTATATTTATTAGTTTTGTCTTCATGCATTATTTTAATAATATTTTTATTTAGACCTTTGTAATTAAATTTTATATGGTAGTAATTTTTATAAATAACTTTTTGTTCCTTATTAAATGACTATCAAAGGTATTTTGATAATTTTATGGTGCAATAAATATTTTGGAATCGATGTATGTCCATTGCACGTGTAGCCATTTTATTTACACCACTATATATAAGTGAAGGTTGAGGTGACTAAAATTACTGAAATACCCTTGGCAGTATTAATAAAGTAATAGTAATCATAACAATAATAATAATAGTATAATAATAATAATAACAATAGTAGTAATAGTACTAGTAAAAAAAATCTATTATATCTAAGTAAAGTTAGTAATAATAATAATAATAATAAATAATAATAAATAATAATAATAATAATAATAATAATAATAATAATAATAATAATAATAATAATAGTAATAGTAATAGTTAAAAAAAAAAAAAAGAATATATAAGTAAAGATTTGATAGTACCACAAAAGACAAATAAATAGTGCACCAAATCTTTACTAATATATACCAGACTAGATAAATGATGGGCCCGTTTACGGACCCAATATTATAATTTTAAATATATTTATTGCTATTTAATTATTTTTTTTTTAAAACGATCATTAATATTTTTGAACAAATACAAAAAGAAATGTAAGTAGAGATCACACATATAATAAAATATAACTTCTTATCTTTATAAAATCAAATAATAGCTTACAACTTATTTAAGGTTTCATAATTAACATTAAAATATCATATATTTTAATGCTTATTTTTAACATCAGGTCAAACACAAGAGAATAAACAAATAATTCTAATATTTTTCTTTTTCTACTTTATTTAAAAGTTATACCAAGAGAATAGATTAAAATTATAAATATCTATTTATTAACATTTTATATAGATCATACGAAGCAATAAAGGGATACTAATTCATACATAAATTGATTTTAAATATATTTAAATTTGTTTTATGGGTGTTTAACAAATGAAAATAAGGACATATTGGATGAACGTTTTAATGACTTATAATGTTAAAGGATTGCCTATGTGTCTTGTCTTCTATACGTTAAAAATAGGAGATTAGTTTAATATAGTAAATAAAAAATTTCTATTGAAGTGATATGTCTACCTGATAGGGAAGTTTAATATCTCAAATAAAAAGAATCAAAAGAATTAACAAAAGTTAGCAAGATATATATTGTACTAATTTAGCATGAGAAAGTTAATATTACATTTTAAATAAGTTATTTAAAATAATTTGAATAGGTCCTTAGTAAATAATTATGTTTTCATAAATTATATGTATAGTGCAAATCTTTGTAATGATATATATCATGTGAAGGTTTGAAATTCCGGAGGAATCGCTTATTATATTTGATAGATAAACACTTATTCAATATTTATGAGTATTTTTTATTATCTTACTATAATATAGTAAAGGTTACTTTATGTAATTAAATGTGTGACCAAAATTATTTTTACTTTTTTTTTTTTAATCTTTTTTAAAACAAATGTGGGTATTTGCACATACTCCTATAAACTAAAGTGCATCTCTTTTTATTTAAATTTATAACATTTTGATTAGACATTAAATTTAAGATATGTGGAAAAACATCGCAATGTTTCAAATTTCCTTTCAAATAAATGAACCTTAAATAAAAGAGTATACCTTTGTGGACTTTTGACAAATAAATAACATTCAGTATGACTAAAATACTAATAACGTTGTAAAATACTAACCAAATAAGAAATGTTAATTCTTTTTTAGAACTGATTAAAAAGAAAAATATATTATTTGAATTGAGATATAGAATGTATTATAATAAACATTTTGAAAAAAATACAGATTAAAATAGACTTATAGTTGAGGTGTGTAAAATTAATGTGAAAAATTACATCATGAATTACATCATCTAGTGGGATTAACATAAAAAAATTATACGAAAATATTTTAAAAATTATGAAAAAATCGTCATAACCTTAGTTATATTTGTAAGTTTTACTTTAAATAGAAATTAACTATCAATAATTTTAGACAAAAACAGTAAAAAAATAATAATGACTATTACATGCAAAAGTAACTTGTTTATTCCGTGAATTTAGTTAAGAGGAGAGAAAGCTTGTTTGGACATTATGATTGAAAAAATGTTTAAATGAAAAAAAACTTCAAATATAATTCTTTTTAAATTTAATATTATTCTCCCCATTTGATTTAAGTATATTATTTAAATTTACATTTAATAAAAAGATTATCACATAAATTTTCATAAATCACAATAAAGTATGAACAAAACTAATTACTTAAATTATTTTTTAAGGTTTAACAAATTATATTTTAAAATTATTTTAGATATAATGAAAAAGTTTAACTTGAAATTATGTTTGAATGATGTGAACTGTGCATATATGAATGCCTTGTAGATATTTGTTACTATCTCAATTTTAAAAATAGAGACCTATTTTTCATTTGAATTTGTGTAAAAAAAAGAACAGATTTTTTTTTTCCAATTCTTTAATTTTAACTTTTCACGTGTTATGTTTAAAACCACAAGCTAACAAATATTTTGATATATTTGACATAATTATTCATATGTTCATTTTCATAATGAAACAATCTACAGTGTTAAATCAACGACAAAATTATTCATATGTTAATTTTTTCAATAAAAAATATACAATCTTAAATTATAGTATATAAGTAAATTAAATAACTCTTCACTCTTCTATATAATAATATAATTTTGCCTTTTTTTTTTTTGTCTACGTGACTTTATTATACTAGCAAATATCGAGTATATTTGAGACGCTTTAGTTTACAATTTATTACCCCTCCACAAAATAAATGTCAGATTAGCAAAAAAGCATGTGTACTAAAAAAATTAATTATAATACTTAGTTGCTGATCGATTTCAAATTAATAAATGTCTTTTAAAAATTGAACATTATTAAGTAGATGGCGTATATGAGTACAGTTGAAAAAAATTACTAATGTGCTTGATTCCTAAAGTGGCATGTATTTCTTTTCTAATGAGACACTTATTTTAATAAGAAAGAGAGTAGAATATTGCTCACAATTATGAAGCAATGAACTTCCAGTAATTTTGATGGGAAAAATAAATAAAGGAAAATGAGAGTATCCAAGGATATTATGACTAATGGCCAATAAAGTGAAATTGAGAGATCGAAGTATCAGGTTTAAATCTCAGTCGAAACAAAAATACTAGTCGATTTCTTTCCGCGAACAGAGTTAACTGAGATTTGTTGCTGCAGGTGGGAGGTGTACGTCATCTATCACATGAAATTAATCGAGGTGCGCGAAAGTTGATCCGAACACTAATCATTCAAAAAAGGAAAATGAGAGTGATAGAACATAATTTCACCAAAAGAAGCTAAAGGATGAGCTTGGAAGCTACTTTTGCGAAAGTGGAATTCGCAGCCAGTGAGTAGTGATTGTCTATTTGGTTTGGCTTTCACATTATTAGCTACAGTTGTAAAAGTCATGATAAAAAGGTGCTGCTGTTGTAATTGTAAAATGGTGTGTTGTCCTTACCAAGCACATAAAAACAACTTGTGAATGCTACATCCTTTATAGTATTACACATTTTAACTTGTGAATTTTATGTTTGCTACTACTGAAATTCATAATTTCAAATGCTATTATAACTCTCTATTTTTTTTCCACTTCCAATTGTGCTATGATACAAGGGACCTTTTGGCTCCATAATCATTGTACTGCATGTCCACCAACTTTCTTCGCTTTGTTTGATGGAAGTAGCTGTAGGTCACACTTCATAGTTTAAAGAGATGCGCAGCTCACCCACCTTTTCTACTAAAAATTTATTCGCAATTGATGTCTACCTCAAATTATATTACTTTATCTTAATATATGATCGGATAAGTCAAAAAAAATTAAAAATTGGGTGGATTTTAGATAGAGCCCAAGTTTAAATAATTATTTTAAATTCAGTGTTGATGTTGGTCAAAGGACATATAAGTGAATAAAAAATGTAAGTAGAAGAACTTTTCACAAAATAAGTGAACGAAGGGCACATTTATACGTTCTACGATGACTCATAGGAATAATTTTTACTCCATTTAAAAAATAAGGACCTACTTTTCTTTTTAGTTCGTTTAAAAAATAATTGATCCTTTTTCTTATTGCAACACTTTAATTTTAACTTTTTACATGACATATTTAAGACCATAAAATTAAAGTATATATTGATATATTTGACATAATTTTAGTTTAGAACTATAAAATTTAAAAGTCTTCTTATTTTTTTATATTCTGTGTAAAGTCAAAATAAATTATTCTTTTTAAAATAGAGAGTAACAAATAATCACTATTCTTTAAAAAAATAATAAAATTCAAATAAAGATGTGACCTTGAAGAAGCACAATAATGGTTATTGCACAGCAAACTCCATTAACTCTGTTTATTTTTTATTTATTTTTTTGGTTTGGTCAGGCAGAAGTGACTCTACAGTACTCTTATGTGTGTTCACAGTTGTGAAAATGATGATACCTTTCTGAGCCTAGAGAATTTATTTGACAGAGATTGTATCTCTCTTTTTTGTTTTATTTTGGTTGTTGCATTATTTTTGAACAAATTAATATAAGAGGAAAAAATAAAATAAATTATTCATGTGTACTATTCATATAATTGATTAATTTTGTACTCCATTAGTACTCCCTCAGTTTCGGAATAAGTGAATTGTTGGGGTATTTATTGATGTTTCAAAATAAGTGAATCATTGAATTTTTTTTCAAATTTACCTTTATGATTTGACAACCAATTAACTTTTGAAAAGATATTATAAAGTCAAAATTTTCCTTTTTTGGGTAAAAATGAGTGTTAAGTTTATGTCTTTAATGTTTTTTCCTTTATGTGTGTGTCAAAATTCAATAATTCATTTATTATGAAACGGAGTAAATATTATTTTTTGGTTCATTTATAACTTTTCCCTCCTACTTCCTTTCTCTTTCCCACCACCTCCATTGTCATTGCATCCACCATCATCACAGGGAAAATTACCCAAACAAATATCTCTTTACCCCAATTCCACAATCAAAGAACAAAACTCAAACAAACATTTCGCCACCCTTAATTTCACCACCACACCGTGCATCGATCAAGCTATGGGTCTAATTTGAAGAAATATTGAAGAAACAACTGTCTCATTTGAAGAAATAGAACCTTAATTTTCTTTTCTATCATTTTTAAAAAATGCATATATTTTTTTTTCCTTATTATTTGGGATCAAAGCCGTGTGTAAAATGCATGCATTTTGTTTTTTGGTTGTCTCTGAAAAATGTGCCTAATTAAAACACTTTTAAATGAATATAAGTGTTCAATAGGTGTGTTAGCGTGTGTTTAGATGTCTAAATGAAAAATCAAACAACTTTTGGGGCCATGTATGTATTTGGCCTTATTTAATTATGGAAAAAGAACAAGGGTTGACTCATGTTTGATCCATTGAACATTCATGGCCAATCGGCCTAAATACATTTCATTATTTGAGTCATTTTAGTCTATGTAAATCATATACCTTATTGATACAATTTAAATACCATACTAATACCGTTCGTAAAAAAATAGAGCAGTGAATTTATGAATGAAAATTATTATATGAAATATGCATTTTTAACATGATGTGCATAGAGATATGCACATAAAATTTGTATTTTTTTTTTGTATAGAATACATATCTGTACAAGATATGTATCAAATTTGTATCAATATTGTATAAAGCTGTCAGCAAATGGCTAGAAAAGTGAAATTAAAATTCAATTATTATTTTCAAGTCAATAATTTCATCCGAAATGCTATTTATGTTCTTTCCCCTTTAATTAATTTCTTGTACAGGATAAGGCCAAGTTATACAAGTAACTAAATCAATAAATACATACAAATAAATGTAAAACTGCCACTATCAATTGTGCTAAGTAATTTAGGATTGACTTACGAAACTAAATGGTAGTTTAAGGAACTCTCGTAGATTTAAGTTTACCTAATCATCAAATGTGAATAAGTATTTCTCGATACGATACGGAAAAAAAATGATCGGATCAATTTGTACATAATTATACCTATTAGTCATCGAGCACCTTAGCTTTCCACCAATATGTGTATTATGCTTTGTTACAAGTTTTTTTTTGGTAATTCTCATATTGTGTTTGACTGATGAGTATTTTGTGAAACAAAATCAATTGAACTCGAATGATCAGTTTGTAACAAAACTCTTAAGGTTGGTGGGCCAAGAGAATTGGGCTTAATAGAATCCCTTTTAAATGGGCTAAGGAAACTTTAGCCCAACCTTGCTTCACTGGGCCGAGTCCGTTCAAATAAGGAGCCTATATAATAGAAAAACCCTAATCCCCACTTCAGTTTGTCATTTTAGGGTTTCCCTGTTAATCAGAGCCAACCGGAGCGCGGCAGCCACCGTCACACAACCCCCAAACTGCCACCATGGGTCGTATGCACAGTCGAGGGTTAGTCAACTCAATCTTTGTCTTGTTCGTTCTACATTTGTTCTGATAATTGTTTAAAGGAAAAATTACGTGGAGTAGAAAACATCAGTCATATGTTATATAATTAGGCGAACTTAAGCTGTAACGTCTCATTTATTGGATAAATGTTTAGCTATTTCTGAAATTTTACCTTGTTAAAATCTTTGTTTGTGTTGGTCAGTAAGGGTATTTCAGCTTCAGCTCTTCCATACAAAAGGACTCCACCAAGTTGGCTCAAAATCTCTGCTCCTGATGTAAGAAATTGCTTGCTTATTATTACTCGATTTTGTCTTGTTTCTATTATATGCATCACATCTGTATAATTAATTTTAGGGTAGGAAGAATGTAGAGATTTGTTGTGATGGATTGTGTGAATCCTAATTTTCGCTCATTGATGGCCACTACAAAGTTAGAGTATCTCAATAGGGAAAATATTTGTATTGATGATAGTTGATTGATTTATTGATTAGTATATGTTTAGAGAGTTTTGGATATTTTGAATAAATACTATCTTCTGATGATGATTTTGTTATTAGATTGGACCTGAATGGGTAAATGTACATACATGGTGCATCTTTAGCTTTGAGTGTGTGAGCGGAGTTTAACTACATTTCCCATTTCTTTTTTCAAGCTCTAATTTTTAAATCTTGTTCAATATATGCAGTATTACATATACTGTTAGGGATCATTTGGTAGTTGGTTCAAGTTATGTGTGTATGAATATGTCTTATTTAGTTATTCATGTATTAGTTATTTCACCATTCACCTTTTATCCCGTATAAAATTGTACATAGATTGTATAAGTTATGTGGATTTCTGAACTGCAAATCGAACACCATATTAAGTTTATAACTGGAATACCTTGCCTCCTAACCAGCTACCAAACATGGTATTACTTATGTAGGATTTAATACCTGCATAGCTCAAGTTTTTAAAGTGGGAGCTTTAGTGCTCCAGGCTGCCCTTTTATAACTCATGTCCAAACCAGCTATCAAACAACTCCTTAAAGATAGACCATGTGACCTTACCTTGTTTTTGGGTTTGTTTTTCTAAAGATGCCTATTTTACGTGGCACAGTAAGTGTTGCTTGTTTGACTGTTTATGAGATTGGTTTTGGAGTTACCTTATTGCTGCTTTTCTTCTTCATTGAAATGTCGTCCAGCGATTCGGTTTTTCTGTAGTGACAGTATTATCTTTTGCTCCAGGTTGAGGATAACATCTGCAAGTTCGCCAAAAAGGGTTTGACACCTTCCCAAATTGGTGTTATTCTTCGTGATTCTCATGGGATTGCTCAGGTGAAGAGTGTTACTGGTAGCAAGATTCTCAGAATTCTGAAGGCTCACGGTACTTGTTTGTCTTTTTTGTGTTTTAAGTTGCTCATTGATATAACTTTTCTAAAAGAAAGCTTGTTGGGCCTCTTGGTGTTTGCAACTAGGTCTTGCTCCTGAAATTCCCGAGGATCTTTACCATCTCATCAAGAAAGCAGTGGCAATCAGGAAGCATCTTGAGAGGAACAGGAAAGACAAGGATTCCAAGTTTAGATTGATTCTCGTTGAGAGCAGGATTCATCGACTTGCTCGCTACTACAAGAAAACAAAGAAGCTTCCACCAGTCTGGAAGTAGTAAGTTCATTCTTGCATATTTTACTTGGTGGTGAACTGCTTCTGATTTAATAACCTAGAACACATCTCATTTTTGTTTTTGCTTGTGTTACAAATTCATTCTTGCATATTTACTTGGTGGTGAACTGCCACTGATCTAATAATTTAGACCATTTCTCATTTTGATTTTGCACGTGTTGTATGTGTGAGTTTAAATTTTGTTTTGAAATAACTTGTTTACCGATGCATGTTAAATAATAGTCTTAGTACTAGTTATGTTATCTTTCTAGTTGGAGACTTTCTGTAGTTCCACCAAATGAGCCATGTAGGTCTATGGAATGTACTGGTGGATTAATTCTATTTGGGTCTCTTCATATTGTTCCTGAATATATTGGAAACTACTTCATTCATCCTGTACTCTTTGGCTGCTATATTGGCTTAGTGAAACATTACGCTCATATAGACGTGTTATGATCACTAGTGAGGTGGCTTGCATAGTCTTTGTTGCAATTCTCTGTGTTTATAGTTGCTCTAACTTGTTCGTATAATATTTTCCTTATTAGTTTGTCCTAACGTTTAACTTTTTTTCATGCACCCCTCTATATAGTGAATTGCAGTACTAAGGTAAATTTTTGCCTTGCAGCGAGTCTACCACCGCCAGTACTCTTGTGGCTTAGAGGAGATCATGGAGCGGCGGGATTACTAGTATTGTAGTCAAGTGCTTAAGTCCTATTTTGAAAATTAATAGACTAAGTTGTTTTTCTATGACTGAGTTGTTTGAATTGAACAAATTTTGTTTTTCTGAGAGATGATAAGGGAAACATTTCTTGCATTATCCAATTCTCTTATTGCTACGTCTGGTGTATTTATATTTAGCTGCTGTTTATTCAATTTCCGTTTTATCAAAGTTTTGGAAATTGGCTACGCAGTAATTCCGTGACATGCTACTAATCGATTGAGTTGCTCAAACAGTGTCTTGAATTGGAGTTAGATAATTGGTTTTTCTTGGCAAATGAAAGCCAATAATTAGTACAGTGTTTGTGTTCTCTGTCGGCTTTTGGTATTTGAAATTTGTTAGCTCGACTAAATTTATATTTGCATTTGCACGAGTATCTCATTGATTTGTATCAGTAGCTGATTAAGGGAGTAAACTTGAGATTTTGATTCGTATAGAGTTTTTTCTTCATTTAATGTGACAAAATTACTTACTATACAATGTAACTGCTGCGTTACATATCCCTTGATGGTGCCATGTGTCAGTTGGATTTGCTTTGCAACGTTATTTTTTCCCATCAGCGGATGCTTCTTTGATTGATTAGCGGAAAGTAAGAAACACGAGACACTACGGTCTACTAGTACTTTACAACTGAATTGAACACAAGTGCCAAGGGGTTGGGATTGGGGTTGGGGTCCTCTGTTAAAACCTAAACGGACGGTTTCAACACTAATTTGATCACAATCTTATTTTCTGTTGTATGAGCTTGTTGCATCTTCCTTAATCTACTACACATACGTATTGAAGGCGGCATCTTTCTTATGTTTCTTTTTACTGTACTACTTTTCTTTCCTATTGTTCCTTTCTGTAAGTCATCTACATATTTTTCTTTAATCATGTTTTCTTTTTCCCTTTAAAAAAAACAATCTGAAGCCAAGCACCTCAATTTTAATTGATTATTTCAAAGAAAATTTTTGTTCTCTGGACAAAAATTTAGGAACAAGATGGAGTACTCGTTCTTTGTTCCAAAAAAAAAAAAATAAAAAAAAAATAGGAAAAGGGAATTACAAAATAGAAAATCGAACCCTCAATCAACTGATCTATTAATAGATAGCTCCAGCAATAAGTTGGGACACTTTAGTCAGTCCTAAGGAAGAGGGTGGCTTGGATGTAGAATAAACCTCTAAAAAATCTAGCCCTCCAAGCAAAACTTGGCTGGAAAGTGTTTGACAATCCAAAATCGCTTTGGGCTAAGGTTTTAGTTCATAAATATGCTATAAAATAGGGAGGTTAAAGAGAGCACCCAAGATTATCCCAAATCGTGCAGTAGTATTTGGAAGAATGTTATTCGAGGCTGGAATGTTTGTCTGGATAACATGAAATGGGACCTGGGGGATGGAAAGATCATTAGGTTCTGGAAAGATGTTTAATCGTCGACCTTTGACCAACCTATCATTAATCAAATACCCTACCATCCTAGTGCTGGGGAGGAGGACGTTGTAGTGTCCAAATACATTAAGGATGGGTGTTGGGATATTGGTTCTCTGGTAAAAATATTCTTTCAAAAAGTATAATAGAGAACATCTTCACTACTTTCATCCCTGATAAAATAGGCCTGCGAGACGAACCTTGTTGCTCCTTAGTTACAAACGGTAATTTTCGAACGTCCAGTGCATACCAATACCTGCAGGGTAAGGAGGGACGAAGGTGCAACTTCCCAGAGAACTTTAAGTGGATTTGGAAGTTAAAATGCCCCTTGAAAAATTAATTTCTTCGTTTGGTTAGCTTTCCATAATAGGCTACCTACTGCTTCTTATTTAAACAATATAGGCATGAACGTTAGTCCTCTGTGTGTGTACTGTCAACAACCTGAAAGCATAGACCACATCCTTAGGAATTGCCTCCACACTGTAGCCTCTTGGGATGCTATTAATATGTCGATGATTATTGATAACCATACGTCTTTAAAGTTAAAAGAGTGGTTAGTGCAGCGTAGTAGGATGAAAAATTACAAAAATAGGTAAGTATCTTAATTGGAGTGAGGCGTTTCCATTTTATCTTGGGGGTATCTGGCTATCCAGAAATGACAGCGTCTTCAATAAAAAAAGGAAACCTATCCCTACTAGCCAAGCATATGAAAGAGCCTTGGAGTTTAAGCTGTTAACAGAAGAACTACTAACTACAAAAGTAACCATAACTCGCCGACTTGCTGGGTACCTCCATTGGAAGGGTTAAAACTAAACGTGGATGGTTCTTTTGATCGTACCACTAACACAGGTGGGGCTGGGGGTTTACTGGGGGACAAATACGGGGACTGGGTGTGTGGGTTTAGTGCCAAATTTGCTGCACATTCAGAAATTCATACTGAAACTATGGCATTATACCTAGGATTTAAAATGGCAAAAAAATTCCATGGTATGGTGGTTTCCATAGCAACAAACTCTACCTGATAATAACTTGTTTGTTATGTGCAGGATCTTCTACTGGAGTTGGGGATTACGGCGATACACCATGAGGTAAGGAGATCTAATGAAGCTGCGGATATCTTAGCAAAGGAAGCAAGGATGAAGAAAGTATCACAATTTTTTGAAGAACCGTGAGTTTCACCTTTGTTTATTCATAAAGCTATTATAATAGACAAAGAAGAAACTTCCTCGAATAGGCGGTCTATAAATCTTAACTATGACATGTCTCCAACTAACATGCACTACTTTGATAGGCACTATTTTGTTAGGCAATGTTTGCCGGTAGACTCTACTTTGTGTACTACTTACTAATAGCTTAGGTGTAGACCCAATAGGGTCATATCCGCAGTTGTAGAAGCATATTAAGTTATGAATAAAATCATTTTAAACCAGAAAAAAAATATCTCCAGCAAAATAATTTAATTTTTAGGAATATTGAATTATGTATTTTCCTATTTTACCCCATGTGCCTTTTATTGTTTTGGCGGAAACACAAAAAAGTGGAGAAATAGAGGTAAATTGGACCCAAATACTTAGCTTATTCCATGTCCACTTTTGTGCGAAGCACCTTCAGTTTCCAACTTGTACGTTACAGCAGCCTCCTATTTCTTCCATCACCTCCTTTAACATCCTTCTTCTCTTCTCCTTTCCCTCGTCGTTTCCCTTCTTCAATGGCGAACAATGGTTTCCACAAACCTTCTTCCTCTTACTCGGCGTTTTCCCATTCCAATCCAAGGTAAAATTACAAAATCATCATCTTTCTTGATGATTTCTATGTAAAGTTTCAATCTTTTAATTAGAAATATTTTTTATATTGAATCAATGGCAGCGGTGGTGGTCGAGGAAGAGGAAAAGGAAGAGGATTGGACACGAGGGATAATAAAGAAAGATCAGGAGGCCGTGGTGGCGGCTCCGGCAAAGATAAAATTGATGCTCTTGGTAGATTATTGTATGTATATATCTAATTCTCCTTTCAAGTATTTAATCTTTTTTTTTTTTTTGTTCGAAAAAAAATAAAATTATGTGACCTATGGTAATTAATCAATCAATTACACGCCTCTGTTCGAAAATAGTAGGCTAAGCGATATGAAATTTTTTGTTTGCATTTAGCTCTTGTTTTGCTGGCACAACCCTCCAATTCTTATGTGACCCATTATAGGTAGTGTAAGAAAATTTAATCAATCAGTTGGTTTTGGTTTTATGAATTCTCTGCGTTCATTTTGCTTTATTTTCAGGCCTTTATTGTTCAAAGATTCATAATAATTCATGGTTAGATTATTTTGCACTTCAACGTACAGTGGCCCTCGTCCTTTTATCCTAGTTTGGGACCAACAATGTTTTGCGTAACTTGATCAGCGGTAGGGGTGAGTTAATGAATGAAAAACATAATGACTAGAAAATAGTTTCTAGCCATGATGATCAATGGAAGTGATTAGTTCCAGTCTTAAGGGTTGTAAGGTTATGTATGTGCCCTTCTAACTACTTGCTACAACCTACGCACACAACCTAGCCTTCTACCCTTATCCGCGACCTCCACACCTTCCTATCTAGGGTCATGTCCTCAGTAAGCTGAAGTTGCTCCATGTCATGTCTAATCACTTTCCTCCAATACTTCTTCGGCCTACCTCTCCTCCTCTTGAAGCCATCCAACGCTAGCCTCTCACACCTACGAACTGGGGCATCCGTGCCCCTCCTCATCACATGCCCAAACCATCTCAACCTTCCTTCCCGCATCTTGTCCTCCACCGAAGCCACTCCCACCTTCTCCCGGACAGTCTCATTCCTAACTTTATCCCCTCTAGTAAGTCCACACATCCAGCGCAACATTCTCATCTTCACCCTTTGAATGTGAGAGTTCTTGACTGGCCAACACTCTGCTTCATATAGCATGGCTGGACGGACTGCCACTCAATAGAATTTGCCTTTAAGCTTAAGTGACACCTTCTTATCACACAACACTCCCGAGACGAGCCTCCACTTCATCCAACCAGTTTCAATAAGGTTAGAGACATCCTCATCAATCTCGTCATTCCCCTGAATCATACACCCAAGATACTTAAAACTATCCCGCTTACAAATATCCTTGAAATCCAACCTCACCACCACATCCTCTTCCTTTTCCTGCCTCAAGTCACTAAACTTGCACTCCATATACTCCGCCTTGGACCTACTCAACTTAAACCCCTTAGATTTAAGGGTTTGCCTCCAAACCTTCAATTTTTCATCCCCCCCTGCGTCTCATCAATCAGCACTACATCGTCCGCAAACAACATACACCACGGCACCTCTCCTTGAATACTCCGCGTCAACACGTCCATCACCAATGCAAACAGAAACGGACAGAGTCGAACCCTAATGCAACCCTGTCTCGACCACAAAATGCTCTGAGTCCCCTCCCATCGTTCTCACCCGAGCCTTTCCTCCATCGTACATGTCCTTAATAGCTCTGATGTACACCACCGGGACCTCTCTCGCCTCTAAGCATCTCCAAAGCACCTCCCTAGGAACTTTGTCATACACCTCCCTAGGAACTTTGTCATACGCCTTCGCCAGGTCGATGAACACTATGTGCAAATCCCTCTTCCTTTTCCTATACTGCTCCACCAATCTCCTCACCAGGTGGATTGCCTCTGTCGTCGAGGGACCAGGCATAAAACCAAACTGGTTCTCCGAAATGGATACGATCCTCGCCAATCTCCGCTCAACCATCCTCTCCCAAATCTTCATAGTATGACTCAACAGCTTGATACCCCTATAGTTGGTGCAACTCTGAATGTTACCCTTATTTTTATATAATAGAATCATCGTACTCCACCTCCAAGCCTCAGGCATTCTCGCCGTCTTGAAAATGTCGTTAAACAAATCAGTCAACCACCTTAAACCTGCCCCACCTATAAACTTTAAAAAATCCACCGGAATCTCGTCAGGCCCCGTCGCCCTCCCCCTCCGCATACTACGAATAACCGCTCTGACTCCTCAACCTTAAAACGTCTACAATAACTGAAATCACATGTCTCTTTCGAGTGCTCCAGGTCCCCTAACTCAATGCCTCTGTCTCCCTCCTCGTTCAAGAGCCTATGAAAATACTCCTGTCATCTCTTCTTAATGTGACCATCCTCCACCAAAACTCTACCATCCTCCCCCTTAATGCACTTTACTTGGTCGAGGTCCCGACCCTTCCGCTCCCTAGCCTTAGCAAGCCTATACAACCTCTTTTCCCCGCTTTTCTCCTCTTACCCCGCATACAAGCTCTCAAACGCTGCTGTCTTAGCAGCCGTAACTAGTTGATGGTTAATTGAACCTTGGGTAATGTTATAGACTAGGACAACAACAACAACAAACTCAGTGTATTCCCACATAGTGGGGTCTGGGGAGGGTAAAATTTACGCAGTCCATACCACTACCTCCAGAGAAGTTGAAAGGCTATTTCCGATAGACCCCCGGCTCAAGACATAAAATAATAAATAAATTCATAATAAAGCATGAAACAAGATGGAATAACAGATTTAAGACACCCACAAAGTAATATCCTGCACTAACGAACCTAAGGCACCCCCCAAAGTTCTCCTAACTATTAACTACGACCCACCCACATGCACTAGCCTTCTATCCTAATTCGCGTCCTCCAAACCTTTCTATCTAGGGTCATGTCCTCAGTAAACTGTAACTGCTCCATGTCACGTCTAATCACCTCTCTCCAATATTTCTTCGGCCTACCCCTACCTCGCTTGAAACCATCCAAAGCTAGTCTCTCACACCTACGAACTGGGGCATCTGTGCCCCTCCTCATCACATGTCCGAACCATCTCAACCGAACTTCTCGCATCTTGTCCTCCACCGAAGCCACTCCAACCTTCTCTCGGATAGTCTCATTCCTAACCCTATCACCCCTAGTAAGCCCACACATCCAACGCAACATCCGCATTTCTGTCACCTTTAATTTTTGAATATAAGAGTTCTTCAGGCCAACATTCCGCTCCATACAACATGGCCGGACGGACTGCCACTCTATAGAATTTGCCTTTAAGTTTGGGCTGCACCTTAAGGTTTAATTATTGGGTTTGAATTCTCAATCGTATATTTGAAGAGTAATTTAATTACTCGTATAATTACTTATTTATTAGATGATTGTACGATCTGAGGCATGAAGGAAAGAAAAGAGCATATGAGATGTTGCTTGCTTATTTCAAAATCTTTGGTTGAGATAGGTTAGGTATATGAGTAGACTGTGGTTAGTAATCGTATGCATAATAAAAGTGATCAGAGAATCATATTAGGCCTGTGGACATGGTGTTGGGATGGATAAAACATGAAATTTAAGTGAAAGAGATCTAACAGTGTGCTGAAACATTGTTGTCTGTCTGTCTACTGAAAATGGCTTAGGAATAGGTCCCTGCCTAGTGGTTTTGGAATAGATCAATCCCTGCTTTGGCTGTCTCCTTCCATTCTTATCTTACATGTGCATTTCTGATTCAATTGCATAAGCCCTAGTTTCGACTGACGCAGCAATCCTTCCCTCACATCGGATTCACTTGTCCCACCCTCGCTTCCTCCTTGTACTAGATTTTTCCAAGAATTCCCCCTGAATCCTTTGATTGGTTTTTGTATGACTTACTTAATGAACAAGGTGAATCTGTGAATGTGGGTACCAATAGATGAATTGTGTGAGCTCGTAATCGATAAAACTCGTCTTTTATACCTTAACCTCTTTGTAGTTGAGCCTGGCATGCCATCTGTTTAGCCATGATTATGTCTGCCTTCTATTCCACCTCACTAAACCTGCTCCTTCAACATACCTTTCATCTTGTTCAATTTACTAACCAGTTCATACATCTTAGTTCCTTTTCTGTCAGTTTTCCATCCCTCCTTGACCGTCTCTTTAAATTCAGAAACTAAGCCATGTTGAAGTATCTAAACATAGTAGTGTGGTTTCCTCCACCTTTCAGTTTATTATGCCGTAGGGAGTGATCAAACATACCAACATTCATGTAGTGCACCGTTGAGTCGAGAAGCTGAGTAACCCAATCCATCTTTGTGATTACTCTATCAATCCTACTATATACCCTGTTATCTCCACTCTGCTTGTTACACCATGCGTAGAGAGCACCAGAAGATTTTAGTTCTTCCAATTCAGAGTCTTCAATGCACTGCCTAAACCCTTTTATTTCCTGCACAGTAATAAGGCTCCCACATCTGTCCTATCTTTGTAGAACATTGTTGAAGTCTCCTATTATTGCCCATGGACCTTTAACCATTCATATAACTTCCTTATGTCTTGACACAATCCCTTCTCGTAGCTACATCATTGGATGCATATACCATGGTAACACTGAACCTCTTCTTAGTTGCTATCTGAGTTACAGTACAATTTATAACTTGTTCTATTGTATCTTAAATCTCTTTGGAATATTCTTAATGTTGTTCATCCTCAGGACACGCATTTTGAGGCACATGGCCTCTGGGCTAAACTTGAATATGAGGAATGATGGGTATGTGAAGGTGCAAGATCTGTTAAAGCTAAACTTAAAAACATTTGCGAATGTTCCACTGAGGTCACACACAGTTGATGATGTCAAAGAGGTTAGTTATGTGAAGCCTTGTGTTAATTTAGTTGAAAAAGATTGATATCTTCTATCCTAGCTGGAAATTTGAGCGTGGCTGTTTTTCATTGTCACAACTCAATTGAAGGAACTTCCTTTCTTTCAATTGAGTTGACTACTCCTTTTTCTTTTGTTGACGTTTCTGTTATAATATAGATGTTCTTTTTGCTTGCTTTCTTATAGGCTGTACAGAAGGATAACAAGCAAAGATTCGGCCTTTTGGAAGAAAATGGAGAGCTTTTGATACGTGCCAACCAAGGCCATACAGTGAAGGTATTTTTTCCTCCGTAAAGTGGAGTAATGTTATTTCCTTGTATATTTCAGATGGAAATTAGTTCGATTAGTTTGCCAATAAGTTATGGCATTCGGAGTAGAGGAATCTCTAGAGGGTACTTCCATTATAGTTGGATGAAATTCTGATGAATGAAGAAATAAATTCTCAACATAATTGTAATTTGGAAAGTAAAGAGAAAGAGGAGGGAAATGAAAGACTGGTTTGTGAGAGATCAAACATGGATTTTGTTCTGTTCGTGCACTTTGAAAGCACATTAGTTGAGTGCTTTTTATACCTCTAGGCATATTTCATTTAATACAAGCAATTACACCCTTATTTGACAATTGACACCTAGCCGAAAGACAACAGTAAAGAAAGTAAAATTCTCTTGGACATTTGAATTTGCATCATTTTGTTAATAATTGTATTAGCAATGACACACTATTATGAGATTCTCAGTGCACCCATGTGTTACTCTTGCTTTTAAAATTCCAATTTCCGTCTTTTCATGATTGAAAGGCTCGTGATATGCAGACCACTGTGATAGATGTTTGCCCTTGTATGAAAAACTAAAGTAATATAGCAGACATCCATTTGATGATATTTGGCTCACAAGTTAGCAGTATCATTAGTAGCTGAAAAATATTTGTTTGCCATTTTACAGATAGTTGAAACTGAAAGCTTATTGAAACCGATCCTTTCAGCTGATGAAGTTCCAGGTAAGATGTGCATTTAACTAGCAGGTCCCCTCTCTCTCGAAGAAAAATGGGAAGGAAAGAAGAAAGGGGATTTACATCCTATTAACCCATAGCATTTTCTATAAGGATTTTTTTTAGTTTAAAAAATTAAGGTACTTAGTAACCTTTATAATTGAAAGTTTGGCTCATAAGTACGATAAATACCTAAAATGCTTCATATGCATTTTTCGGGAACTTTACTAATATATAAGATATAGAAGGCTGTATTAAAATCTGTCCTGTTGAGAGATGATGCTTTGGGTTTGAGATTTTCTGTTGAGAGTCACTACAAAGCAATACAAATCTACAGGGAATTGGCAAAGAGGCATCTCTTCTTTTAACTGTGACATTGTATCTGTTTTTTTTTCTCAAGGAAAAGAGTCAAAGACTATCTATTTTGTTGCCATATGATAGTTCCTCTTTTTACCCAATGCTCTAGATTTCTATGGTTTTTTTTTTCTTTTAAGATTATTTATTGTTCAACTCACCTGAAATCCTTGATAAGTAGCATCTTTCAGGATTAAGTTTGAGAAAAGAAACATAGCTGAACTGAATGCTAAGCAAGTTATTGATCATTGTCTCTTTAGTGTAAAATTTACTTGAATCTATGATTTTCATTGACTTGGCAGTTAATTTTTGACCGATGTTAGATCAAAGTTCGACTCAGATTACTTGGGATTTCCGAAATAATTTGTGACATAACAATTTATGGAATACTATTACTTAGAATTTTCATGAACTTTGGGTTAAACTATAGTCAATATGGATCATTCTTTCTACCTGAACTTATGTGTCAAAATCTTAAATTCTTTACACTTTTCCTGAAAAGATCATGCTTCTTACTATGTGAGATACTTTGTGGATGAAGTACTAAAATCTGAGTTATTTTTTGGATGAAGTACTAACATCTGAGTATTAATGTTAATAGAATGTGTAACGATACTTACAAAAGTTTCGAGTTCCATTTTCAAGTTCTCACTTTAGATACGATAATACCAATTCTAGAATGGTTGGTCTCGACTTCAATAAAAATGTATTGTAAGTTCACAAAACTCTTCAAGATCCATCGTTAAGTTCCGTTTTGAATATTGCAAAACCAACACAAAAATGGGTGTACCTCAATTAATAGTTATTTGTATAAAATGAGACCAGTATCCCCCTGTTCCTTTTGAATTCTCTATCTCCACCTTTGAGGCTGTGGTTTTAATTTGTGGCAATGTGCAGTTTGTGTACACGGCACTTACAAGAAGAACTTGGAGTCAATTTTGGAACATGGGCTCAAACGCATGAAAAGGTTACATGTTCATTTCTCATGTGGCTTGCCAACAGATGGTGAAGTAATTAGTGGTAAGATACCTTGTAGGATCTTGAATCTGTTGCCCTTTGCACTATTTACAAATTCATTGGATTTCATGCTACTGTCATAACTCTTTTCTCGTGGCAATGATTACAGTAGTTGATGAGTAGAATCCTGACATGATGCACTTTTAAGAATTAAGTTATTGGGCTTTCTTGATCTCCATGACCTTAATATCTTCCTCCATCAGCAGAGAGCTCTTGCCTCTAGATGATTCACCTGAACTTCAACAGTCTTGTTTTGCTTGGGTGACTAAATATTCTTTGTTATTGAACAGGAATGAGGCGAGACGTTAATGTCCTCATCTTTCTTGATGTGAGAAAAGCTTTGGAAGGTAATTGTTTTGATTTGTCATATTCTAGTCAAGTTTCTCTAAAGTATTATGAGAATTCCAATAAAACCGAATCAATTGAAGTATATGTTGGCAATCAAACATATGTTGTGTAGCTTGTAAAAGGTTTCCCAAAAAGTAAGTAATATCTACAATGAGATATTAGGGAACAATATTTTGACTTCATTTTCAAGAAGTGAGGTCTTAACTTATTTCTATATTTTATCTAGATTCAAAAACTAATCACAAAATGTGAAAGATGCATTCAAAAGTTGATACATGCATAGAAGTCACCAAAATTCGAAAATCCTATTTTTTTTCGCTGTTTCTAAGAGTTGGTATTGATTGCTTCAGATGGCATGAAGCTTTACATCTCAGAAAACAGAGTTATCTTGACGGAGGGTTTTGATGGTGCGGTGCCAGTGAAGTACTTGCAAAAAATGGAGTCATGGCCGGATAGAAAACCTTTGCTATTATAGAATATGTCGCTTTTTCACTCTCTTCTTACTCCCTTCTTATCCCTCCGTTCCTAGGAGGAAAAAAGAAGCCGGTTATGTAATTGTAATTGGGTTCATGATCTTATGTGTTTTTCCTATAATGTAGTGAGTGAAATGGAGTAGTTAAGATCTGCACCACAAAATGAATTCCACCTTATCTCAGATTGAAAGGAAGTTTTTTATATTCAAGGTGAAGGGTTGAGAATACAGGCACGTTATTCAAATGCTTGTAAATAAACATTGTGATGGAAGATAGCAGGAAAGAATCCTTTCAATCAAAGAAAAGAATACTGGCAAAAGCAATCCCATGAGCTAATAGAATTCCTGATTGAACTGCAACCTGTGATTGTGAATGCATGAATGATTCCTGTTTGAACATTATACCATTTCCACTATTTAAGATAATGAATTTCAGTGTTCACTTTTAACCTTACATCAAATACTGTCCAAACACGGCACTTCCTGTCTATTAGAATACACAGGCAATCATGCAAAAAATTGTTACTACCAAGAGAATCCCAAAAGCAGATAAGGAACAGCAAGCTGAATCACACAAAAGGATAAAAAGGAATAGGAATGGCTAGCTGTATCAATCAAATAGATAAGAATGCAAATGCTTTGTCAGTTGACAGTTTGCAGCTGTCAAAAATTGGTCCTACAAGTGGAAACAAAAGCCACTAGTACATTGTATATTTGGTTGAAGATCATTTTAACTAATAAGCTGCTCAGACTGAAAACAAGATACTTTTCCTAATAGTCACAAGTTGCTAATCGAGAATTCACGTTATTAGACATGATCCACAAACTGAACAAGAAGAATGATGGCATACGTGAAAGCTGCATATACTTCTCTTTTCACTGCTGCAGATACCAAAAATGCTCCAAGCAATTTCCAAAAGTCTGAAAATGGAAATGCATGGAAAGCTCTCGATACAGGCTCCAAGAGGATCCCAAATGTATCTGAATGCTTAGAAAGAGAATGAAATATGGGGTTAGCTATGGACCAAAAACAAAGCTCAGATGATCCTAATACGACCTAATCCTCCTATTTCCTAGAAGTTCCCACTTCTTACGATCTGGATTGAGGAGGTAAATGAGCACACGAGCATTCGCATTTCAGTCCCCAATTTCCGATATTCTCATTTATATTTCGACAGATAAAAGATCACAAATTTACACTACTGCATCAGCATCTTGATCCACCCTGTTACAAAGACCAGAAGTGCAACTTTCTAAAACCAAAGTTGATGATAATACCTAGATAGAATTTAGTCTCAACAGCTAGTAACTCCAAGAGAAGCACATCTCTGAAGTCATTCTATAGTATTGCTACTTATTCAAACAGAATTAGTGCTGTAACTAACCAAATAGTCAATGAAATGGACATTTACACATTAAGCTCACTTCTAAACCGGAAGATAAAAGATGGACCAGATAATTTCTATGAGCCATCAACCAGGTTTTGTGTAATATCAACATAAGAAAGATTGTAAAAGCTAATTTCCAAAAAAGATCAGTTGTTCATGGATATAGCACATTTCTTGATGCCATGAGTGTTTGCATGTTACATCCAAAAGGGAAGAATCATTCTTAGCTTGCAGACATAGAATGCAAAGGTAGAAGAAGATGAAAGGCAAATTTTGTCTTCTTGATCCTGTACGTACTAGTTTTTTGGTTAAGCACTAGGGTCTTGCATACTCAGGGAAAGGAAAAATAGAACCTAGAGGAGCAGGAGCGTTGCGAGGGGGGTCTCTTCAGGCTTCTTAAACTATCAGTTTGTAATGGTGCTTCTTATTCCTTGCCAACCTTTTTCATAAAGAAATACGCAACAAACAGGGAAAGAACAGCATAAATTATCTATTCTAACTAGTCTAAAACAATCAACCTCCAGTAATAAACCACAAAATACAGAATCTTATTTAACCGCCAAAATAAGAAATATACAAGCTCCCCATTCATGTAAAAGGATGATCTCAGATATGTCCTGACCAAATAAATCTATGGGAAGAAATCAAGTGTGGAACTATAATGTGCTAATTTTATTAGAACTTAATAAAGATGATACATTATCCGCTGTCCATCAATCAGCAGTGGTCTATCAGTCCTGAATCCTAAAATTGATAAAACTACAACAATTACATTCCAAAAGTAATAAAAGTTGGTTTCAGGTTCCATTTGACACAGATCAAATTGCCCTGCACAAATGTGCATCCACCACGAAACCTCATCATCAGGGAGATCTGATGTGCTCCATATACGGCATCATCAAGATTTATAAAGCAATAAAGTGGGGCAGCGATTGGATATGTGTTAAAAAAAAACAATCATAGAATCAAAATGAACAAGAATTGAATGATCCTACCGCACAAGAATCCAAAGAATGTATCGATCACTGCACACTCTTCTTTCCATTACCATAGTAATTGATGTACCATCGAACAAATTTCTTCAACCCCGTCTGTAGATCCGTAGTAGGCTTATATCCAAGCTCCTTGTGGGCCGAACTTATATTCGCGTGAGTAAACTGCACATCCCCGTTCCTTGGCAACTTCATCACCAATCTCTTAGCCTTCACCTTTAGCAACCTCTCCAAAATGCTAACAAGATCCGAAACAGGCACAGGCGATGTGTTTCCTAAATTGAACACCCGCAATTGAGCAGGGCCTTTCTTCTTCCCACCACTTCCCGTGCTCTTCTCAGCGGTATCCAATGCTGCCAAACATCCCTTCACTATATCATCAATGTAGGTAAAATCCCTAGCTACCGTCCCATGATTAGCAGCCTCGAATATAGGAATCGATTTTCCCTTCAATATATCCCTTGTGAAAAAGAAGTAAGCCATATCTGGCCTACCCCACGGTCCATACACCGTAAAAAACCTCAATCCAGTTAATGAAAGCCCGTATATATGATTATATGTATGAGCAATTTCCTCACCGGCCTTTTTAGTGGCAGCATAAAGACTAGCAGGCTGATCTGTCCTATCTTTCTCCGAAAAGGGTACCTTAGAATTCAATCCATATACGGAACTAGATGATGCCCATACAATAGCAGGTTGAGGATTAACACTTTTGCAAATTTCAAGAAGATTAACAAGACCAGCAATATTACTATGCACATATGAACCAGGATTTTCCATAGCATAACGTACACCTGCTTGTGCAGCTAAATGCATTACATGACTAAATTGAACAATATCAAATAGTTTCTTTAACAAGGTGGCATCATTAATATCACCCTCAACAACATACACTCCCGTTCGCTCTAAGAGCGCTTGTCGCGCTCTTTTGAGCGAAGGATCATAATAATCATTGAAATTATCCAATCCTAATACACCATCACCACGACGTTTAAGAGCAACTGAAACATGAGTACCAACAAATCCAGCAGCACCAGTAACCAATACAGATATACCATTTCTTGACCTTACTTTAGCTGAAGCTTTAATCCTTTTCTCCCAAGCTGGACCACCATAGGAGTTTGTTCTTAAAGATCTTCTTGAGAGATCTGAAGAAACAGGGGAGGAGGAGGAAGCAGCTGGGGATCTGTAAAAGAACACAAAGATCAAACCCAAGAAAACAAATGACCAAAATGTCAGCTTAGCTAAGGAAATATGTATCCTTAGCCTATTGTAAGGTGGCTTTTCCATCTTGAACTTTCCTGGGGTTGATGGGATATTGTCAATGTGCTTCATTGGGTACATTAAACTTGCCAAATCTTGCAGATTTGAGCAATACCCACCTTGCCTATTTCTTCTTTCCAATGAAAAATCACCAAATTTTCTTGAAAAAAAAAGGTGAGGGTTAGGGTTTGAACAATGAAAAAGACACTTTTTTTTTTTTGTTGTTGTTGTTATTTTTCTTTAACCTTGTAATGAAGGATAATGGAAATGGAGATAAGAAGAAAGGAAAGAAAAAGGGGTGGCTATGAAGGTGATGATGATGAGGGTATTATATTAATTTCATTAAAAAAAAAATGAGGGTCTTGAAACTTTAGTGCTATATTTATGGGAATCTTCTGGTTTCTTGGAAGGACTGGTTGTTGTTGGAACAAAATGGTAGTAATAATATTAGTAGTATTTTTTTTAAATTTTTTTTTTTTTGTTATGTTAACCTTTGTGGGGTTTCTTTGCCTTTGGTTTAAGAAGAAAAAAACTTGATGATTGATTAAGAAATGTAAGAGAGAGTGTGGGTGGGTGGGGGGGTGGGGGAGGTGAGAGTGTATTATAGACTAAATTTGAGGAGGGAGAAGAATGTGGTTTGAACAAATTTAAAGAAGGAATAATGAAAGATTTGAGGTGGACAAATGATAGCAAAGAGGTTGATTTTTTTTTTTTTGGGGGGGGGGGGGGGGGGGGGGGTGGGGGGTTGGTAATCTAAGGACATAGTCAAACAAGACTGTAATTAATGAAATGGATTAACGGCAGTCGAGTAACAAACTTTGAGTAAAAAGTTAAAAAGAACCCTAATTTTAATCATTACAGTACAAAAGCTGATTATTTTATCTTTATGTTTTAAGTAACCTTTCTAATTAATTTCTATATTGAGGTGGTTATAGTGTTTAATTAACAAATGACAGAGAAATAACTTTGAGACAAGTGGAGTAATTGCTTGTTGCTAAATTGGTAGGTCCATTCGTTCATTATTATTTGTCCACTTTTGAACTTTGATCCTTACCAAATAGAGTAAATTAATATGAATATTTTCCACGATTTGATTGCATTTGGTTGGTCTTCAAAAATGATTAGTAACAAGTAAAAATAAAAAAATATTTTTAAAATAATTTAAAAGTAAAAGTAAACAAAAAGAGAAAAAATATATTAATACTCAATTCATTCCAAAATAGTAATTGAATTATTGGGGATATGACACGTTCCTTAAGAAATATTTTAAGGGTGTATTGTATACAGTTTTACTTTACATTTCTGTCAGAGGTTATTTTCAAGATTTAAACCCGTGATTTCGGTCACATGGCAACAACTTTATCAGTTACTCCAAGACTCTCCTTCTAATTATTTCTTAAAAATTTCACAACTAAGTTTTCTAAAATAGAGAAGAGTAGTACAACAATTTTGAATGTTAGTATATTAATACTCCATCTATTTCAAAATAATTGAAATATTAGGGTATGATACACTCTTTAAGAAAAAAATTTTAGAACATAAATTGTAGATTGCTTTCATTATTATTTTTTTAATTATTTTTAAATTATTCTCCTAGAAAATATAAAGTATGTAATAATTTTCATGTTTCTCGAAGAATTGAAGAATCAATAATTTATTTATTTTAGACATTAATAATTTATTTACTTTGAAATGAAGGGAGTATACTGTTTTTTGTTTTTTTGGAAAGAGCTCCTTTTTACCTTAGGTGGAGATTGGGAGGTGAGAGGTTGGGTGGTTATTCATTGATTAATTCCTTATTTTCACAAAAGTTAAGTTTATTTTCATAAAAGTAGTTTACTTTAAACCAGATTATAATGAGGGGGGTTTCTTGATTTAGGGAAAAGTCATTCTAATTTTTTTGTTTTTTTAATGTGCTTTTTGAAGTGTGAGTAAATTAGGGGGTGGTTAATTATGAAAGTTTGTTCATGTTTACCCATTTTGGATGGTGAGAGACATTTGTGGGGAAATCATAAATTTATTTATTTATTTATTTATTTAATCTCCTCAATTTATTTTTTATTTTCTAGATATTCTCTCTTCCCATTTTAACGGTTGTCTGTTAATCAGTTTTTGACATGAGATTAAGAGTTGGATATTCAAGATCTTTATTTGAAGATATTATTTATATTCCCTTGTCTTATTTTAACTTAAAATAAATCATCTCAAATAATTTTACTTTATTCATTCAAGATCAAAGATGGCAACTATTTCAATTATATCTTAATATTAAAGAAATAATTCTTTTTAATACCGCTCAATCACCAAAAAAATATATATAAAAGTAACTTTAGGAGATTAGGAGACTAAGAGTAACGTAACTATCTTGTATTCATTGTTTTTTTTTTAATGAATGTGAAAAAAGTTAAAACGACAGGTAAAATGAGATGAAGAGAATATAAGATAAAGAGAGAATGTTGAAGTAATAAAAACATGCAGTATTTTCTCTTTTAAAGAATTAAAAGAATAATTATTTTTAAAGTATTAAGAGTATGATTCAATATCATTACCAATTTTAGTCGAATTTGCAAATAATATTTGAGTTAAAAGTGACTATTAATTTGGGAAAGGGTGAGAGAGAAACATTTATTATTTATAAGAACAGATGTACTATATTTTGTGCATGATATGTCGGTTTTTAGTCTGATTCGATGCAATTAATAAAGAATTTTAGTAATTTATTTTTTAGGTCTAAATTCTAATCATTCAAATCTTAATAATTAAATAGTCATAAACAGATTTGAATGGTTAAGATTCATAACAAATCTTAATATTAATAAGTTGTTTATTCAAAGATTTCTACAATAATAATAGTTTAATACTAATACACTACTCCATCAACGTTTATTGCCGGTCATCGTCACTATCATCACAAAAATTATTACAATCTATCACCACTAGGAGGTGTGTATTATTCGAATTAAAATAAAAATTTAAATCAAGCCAAATCAAATTTTAAATCTGAAATTGCTTCGGATTTCGGATTATGTTTGGCCACATATTCGAATTCTATTAAGTATTGTGTGTTCAAATTTTACTTGTAACCATGATACATTCTCACTTAGGCTATTCACCTAAGACACAACCCTGATCCTAACCTCGACACAAATTTGGCCTCAACTCAAGTTCTAGTTAGGTCCTAACTCTTGATTCGAGTCCTCGACCTTAGTTTAGGATCAGGGTCGGGGTTAGGTCTTATGTTGGTGTCAGATCTTGAGTCGTGGCAGGGATTGATTGTCAGGTATCAGATTAAATCAGAATGGGGTCAAGGATCAAGTCTTAGATCGATAATGAGGTCAACTCGAATATTTTGGCCGGGGTGTGAATTCCTGTTTGGGTCTGTGTTAAAGGGTGGGAGTCCAAGTCCATTATCGTAGCATTTATCTAGAGGAAAAATTTCGGAAATAACAACTATAGAGCCTTAATTGCAACTTTTATAGCAACAGTTTCATAATTACGAAAAATAGCAAATTGTATTTGTATTTAAGTAAACTGTTGCTATACAAATACATATACAACAAGATTTATTGCGCTTATTTTACACAAATTAGTTTAGTTAAATAAGGAATAATTATCCCATCTAATTAAATTCTCATAAATTACTCTTATTTATATTAGTAGATTCATTTTCCAAATCAAAATCAAATATGAAGATTATTATTTCCATGATCTTCAAAATTTCAAAATATCATTCTCTTATATCTCTAATTATTTATTTTTTTAGTTTTTTCATTTTTTAATAATTTTTTCATTTTAATTTTTTTTCTTTTTCATTTTTTTCTTTCCACTTTATTTTCTCCCTTCTACTTCTCCTCTTTTTTTTTTTTTCCTTTTTCGTTTTTTATTTATTTATTCTTTTTTCTTTTTTTTTCCTTTTCTCATATTTTTTTACATTTTCTTCTTCTTCTTTTTTAAATTTTTTTTCCTCTTTTATTTTTACACTTCTATTTGTAGTTTATGTTTCTCTTTCTTCTTTTTTTTTTTTCACTCTTTTTTTTCTCTTTTATCTTTATCTTTTATTTTCAAAAGACAAATATCTATATGATATATACATATTCAAAAAATATACAAAATAAATAGATATACAGATCTGCATATGTATTTACGATAAAAAAATATGCATATATATCTGAATATGTATTTACAAAGATACATATCTGACTCACATGTATATATAAACATATATGACACAAAATTTCTATAATAAAATGACAATTATATACATATACATATAAATAAAGGTAATAAAAAAATACATGATAGATATCTTAAACAGTAAAAGAAAACAAATAAGTACATATGTTACCCTCTAAAATGACATAGTATGTACAGTTCAAAGACAAATCCAACACCGTATAAAATACATATAGCTCTACATATGTTTTTACAGAATATATACCTGATCCATATGCATATTCTTATTTTATATGAGTCACTTTTATATTTCACAAATACATACAAAGATATATAGTATAGTTATGTTTGTTACTGTTTAATATGAATATGATATGTATATCGTAAATACATATGTGTGTTTTGTACCGTAAATACATATCCAGATCTGTATGACTATGTATTTTATATATTTTTTGAATATGTGTATATGATAGACATATTTGTCTTTTCAAAATAAAAGTTAGAGATAGAAGAGTAAAAAAGAAAAAAAAAAGAAAAAAATGAAAAAAAGAGAAGTAAAAAAGAAAAAAAAAGAAAGAAAGGGAAATAGAAGTGTAAAAATAAAAGAAAAAAAAGAAATAAAATAAAATAAAAAAGAAAAAGAAGAAAACGAAAATAGAAAAAGAAAAAAAAGACATGAGAAAGGAAAAGAAAAAAGAAAACGAAAAAGGAAAGAAAAAAGAGAAATAGAAGAGAGAAAAAAAAGTGAAAATAAAAAAAAAGAAAATAAAATAAAATAAAAAAATAAAATGATAAAGAAAATAAGATGAAAAAAAAGAGGGTAAAAGATATGACTATATTTGGGGGAGGTGAAATAGTGAAGTGAAAATAGGAAATGTAAAGTAGTGAAAGTAAAACATGCACTTGCCTAGTTAATGAGTAAAATAATGTTACTCTTGCTATAAATAGTAATTTTACAAAAATATTACTATTTATTGTAATCATAATTTTAAATATGCTACTTTCTGTAATTTTTCATTATCTAAATGCTCTTGCGACAATATTTTGATTCCTATATACTAAACGAACACAATAAATAACTTGAAGTTGCTTCTTTCTCAATGTTCCTTGTATTAGGTCCACAAAACTCATGCTCCCAATTAGATCTTGGCACTAGTCTAACATTAATCAAATTTTACCAACAAGGACTTCCTTTTTTGTCTTAAGTTAAATTCCTACAATTTGATGTTATATTTATGCATAGATTTTTGGTTTGTTATCAATTAGAGAAGTTTATTTTCTAGAAGAATCAAATCATATAGCTAATAAGTCCTCTTCAATTTGGAAAATTTTACTTTTCATTTTACCTAATGAAAGCTATATTTTTCTAAACATGAAAGCGGACAACGGCAACTATGTTAAAAATGTAGTAATTCTCCTTCTAAAACGAATTATGACTTGCTTAAGAAAAGTTAAAACATAGCAATTATTAATTAACACCTTACTGATTACCTTTATTAGATCAATTGTTTTTTCCATATTTAGAATGCATATTTATTTATATTAATAAAATTCATAAAATAAATTTGACTTATTTTCCCACACATTTTTTTGACTTTTGCACGTTTTTCACCTTTCACAAATTTTCTGAACTTATCGTTCCTCTGTTTTTTTCCCTTCTAGATATTTTCCATTTGGGGTATAATCAGAAAATTATCTTGCTTCATGCAATGAAGTATATATATTGAACTTCCATATTCTTTTTTCTTTTTTGCTTTGCAAGATGCATGTGATATGGTCGCTCAATTAATAATTTTTGTAATTCTTTTCCAGGAGCTCCTACCCTTTCGTTTCTGAGTTTCGGCTAGAACTAGAATCTTAGAATTGAAAGTGAAAGGTGTTTTTCATCAAAGCAACACTCTCTTATTTCAGTTAGTAGTATATTATCTCGAAAATTACTTCCTTTTTTAGAGAAAATTGAAATCAATACAAAACAAACATGTACTGCTCTAGTTAATCCCTGAGATATATAGCCCATAGATTTTGTTCCATCAATCAACTAGAGAAAAAGAAATTAGCCACACTTTGTTTCTTTTATACCAATAAGTTCTTACACTTTCCATGTATTGAAACTTGGAGAAAAAACTTTGTGACAAAGAATATGCTTCCCTTCCCACTAATGCATATTTTGGGACCCATTAATAAGGACAAATAAAGTTAGGTTTCTTGTCTATTGATTTTTCACATCCTTCCACATGGCATTTGTTCTCTAAAAATGCCAAAAGGAAAGAAGAAAAAGAAAAGATGAAACTTGAAAGGCAATAGGACTCCATTTTTTACATATACATGTGTACATCATAAGTCCAAAATTCAAAAAATTGCTTACATCCAATATCTATTGGATATTGCAATAGATGTTGGGTCGTAGATCGCTCCATGTGAGTTAATTCCATATGTATGAAAGCAGTGGCGGAGCCAAAATTTTCATCAATAGGGGTTCAAAATCGAAAAATATAAACACATAAACTAACCGAAGGAGGTTCAACATCAATTATATATACATAAAAAAATTATTTTTACTATATAAAAATAGTACATAATTTTCCGTCGAACCCCCTAATCATAAGGTGGCTCCGCCACTGTATGGAAGGGGTATAACTAAAAAGTTACAAAAATCACAACGTTATTAATTAGTTGAATCGATCTCTTCACTCCTCAAAGAAGAATGTGCAGAGTCCGAAAATATTGAGTCTACTGCATGCAATTATTATAATAATGCTATCGTTTTAGAATTGTTTTTTATGACCTTATGTTCATGACACTAATAACTTTGTACCTGGGTCATTTTAAAGGTGATAAGAATAATCCATACACATACTTTGCATCGAATCTAGAATTTGTTAAAGACACACATAAGCCTCGAAAAAAGACTCAAAATGTGTTGAGCGCTCGCCTCGCTTAATGTGCAGCTTAGGTTCATGACACTAACAACTTTGTACCTGGGTCATTTTAAAGGTGACAAGAATAATCCATACATATACTTTGCATCTACCTAGCTAGAAGTGTGGAGGTATTTAAAAAAAAATAAAATAGAGGAGGTGATGATGAGTTAATGCAAATGGCCAAAAAGGAGACAATGTCATGTGAAAGTTCACATAAGTTTGCTGGTAATAAGGCAAACCTTGAAAGCAAGGCAAACAAAACTTCTCTTTATTTTTTTACAATTAATTAACACCTCTCCCTTATATTCAGTGGCTTTTCTTCTAAAGTTTGTTAGGCCAGCTAATATATCATGTGATCAATTTGTATCTCCATTATTATTATTAGTATCACAAAACTACTCTACTACTCTTCCTTCAACTAAATAGTATTTCTTTTTTCACTATAATGTAAAAACATTACTGACGAAAACAAAAAACACAAGAACTAGCCGTCTTTGGTTTCATGGCTTATTGTTGTTTAATTTTGTCTAGCCTAATAATACCGCTTGTTTTAGTAAATTTTACCAACCTATTGAATCAGTAGCTTCTCAAGCTCAAACATTTACTTTATATATGAAATTTGATTGAGTTAATACATAAAAATGACCCTAAACTTGACACCAAATTATAACTTTGACAATTCGCAAATATAACCTTTAACAATTCAAAACTGCACAAATATGACCTCCAATCCTATGTGGCAAAACGCGTGTTCAACACGCAAAACTGAACGCATCCAGCTTAAAATCTAAAGGCATAATACATAAATATGACTTTAAACTTTGATAGTGCACAAATATGACCTTTAACTATTCAAAACTGCACAAATATGACCTTTAAATGACTCTTCACTATTATTTTTTTCATAATTTTTGGCTCAAAGATGAAAACGACATCTAATTTCTTTTGTCATTGCGAAAAAAGAGCAATATTGAAGATTTATTAATTAGGCGGATCAGCCTCATACGAAAAAATCGAGCGGGTATGTATATATATTATAAAGCAGAGGACGAATTTAAGTTATATAATATATCTAAATATTATTTATTTAAATATTAAATTAAAGATGAAACTATACTAATAATAATAAAAATTATAGTTTTAATAAAACGTTATTAAATTAATGTTATTAAGGATAGTAGTAGTATATTAAATTAACGTTATCAAATTAACGTAATTAAAATGTTATTAAATTAACGTTATTAAAACGTTATTAAATTAACGAGGAGCAGACCTACGTGGTTGCCATGGGGTTCACCCGAACCCCCTCGGTAAAAAAATTATGTTGTATATATATAAATAGAAAATGTATATTTATATACGTATATTAATTTTGAACCACATGAAACAAGACACTTAGATAGCCCAGTGGTGTTATTTGCTTTTCTTGGGTGCTTCCTTCAGCCTACTGTGCGGGTTCGATCCCTGCTAGTGACTTTTTTTTTTTAATTAAAAAAAAAAGTTAGATGCTGCTGCTATAGAAATAAATAGAATAATAAAAATAATAATAATTTTTTAAAATTAAAAAAAAAGTTAGATGTTGCTACTATAGAAAAAAATAAATAAATAATAACAACAACAACAATAATAATAATAATAAAAACGACATCGTTTTAACACAAAAAATAAAACTTTGATTGTGCACAAATATGACCTCTAACTATTCAAAATTGAACAAATATGACCTCTCTCCAAGTCAGCCCTTTTAACGACGTGGCACCGTGTGATTGGATTACCTTTCCACGTAGGCGCGAGTGAGACTCTCGCATGGGGTTGCAAAATCGGAGATTATATTTGTTCAGGTTTTGAATAGTTAAATATCTTATTTGTGCACTATTAAAATTTAAGGTCAAAATTATAATTTGGTGTGAAGTTTAGGGTTATTTTCATGCATTAACTCAATTTGATTTAATGAAGATCTTATATATATGTCACCTTCCCACTCTTCACCATGCATCTTTAGTTCTAAATTACAAACAAGTTAAAGATTAACTATATATATCATCATTTTTTATTTATTTAAATTCATCGCATATATATATGGTGATGATGTTTTATATTGGATCAATTTTATTTTATGTGTACATGTGACTTCCTAATTGGTGAAATGAAAGATATTTAAGTCAGTCTCATCATAAAATTCTGTGGATTAATCAAAATGGAAAGTTTAGTAAAATCCATTGAATATTCAACTAATGTATCCTCGTGAACTTTATAGAATATTTACTCTCTGTCCTAATTGGGCGCCTTAATTTGAGATACATAATAGTAGAATCTTTTTCTAGTAATTAAATTCTGCTGATGATACAGATATTTAGGGGGGAGGTACAAAAATAAGAACAAAATTTGTATACATATTTTTTTCCTTTCGAACTTCACCTATGAAATTATATTGGTATATTGTTATTGTTATTGGACGGTGGGAAGGATTAAAAAGACACAGAAGGAGGTGAAGAGTATAATAATTTTATAATTTTATTACTATTATTTTAAAGAGTTGTGAGCATAATAATAAGTAGGAAGGCATGGAACATGATGGCAGCAGGTTAATAAATAAAAGAAAACAACTGTTGGGACATGGTCTGCCTTACTTCTTTGGCAACTTGTTCACATGGAGCTGGCGGTATACAAAAATATTTTTTTTATTATTATAAATTAATTTACTAAAATTTAATTCTTTAACAAGTACAACTCTTATATCTTGGACTTTTTGATATTTAGAGTTGTCATTGGATCAGACTGTAATTTTTAGTGCGATCTCGATTAATTTGAATTTGTGTAGTATAAGATTTGTTGAAAGGAAAAATATTCAAATTTTTTTTGTCATTTTTAAGATTCGAACCTATATTATTAAAAGGATAACGAAATTTTATCAATCCTATTACAATCTTTGATGTTATGATATAATTTCAATCAAATTTAAGCATGATGCTTTCTTGCTTAGACTATTTTAATTGAAAAGTGGACACCAGTTATATTATTTTTCTTAGGTCTTGTGAAATTTCTAATTTATCAGCACATTGACATCTTCTATCATTCCCTTAAGCAACCTTATACTATAGTGGATTAAAGAATGGTGGATGATGTATCATTATTCCTTAAGATTGAGACTTTCTATATAGTTGTTAATTAAGATTTAAAAACTTAATATTAAGAGAAACAAAGTTGAAAAAATAACTCTAATTATATGAATTGTCAATTGAAATAGTAGTAGCTATCATGTGCTATCTTATTATTATTATTCATTTTCGTCAACAGATCAATTTGGATCTCACCTCGAGTCATGTAACAAACTTAATTTGAAGTCTCCCAAAAATATTGAGTTTCCAATTACCTGCTAAGTATTCATCGTCCTTACTAAAAAATATATATTTCATAATATTTGTCATTTTAGAAAATCATGACATAATTAATTGTTTGTTTCAATCTTTATTCTTAGTCATAAATATGAAGAGATATTAATATAGTGCAAAAAAGAGAAATATTAAATAAAGTGAGTAATAAATAAAAATAATTTAGTTAAATTGTCTTTTAATAGTGTTTTTTTAAGGGGTGTGCAACTTAAAAAGGTGACAGATGAATAAGAATGGAGGGAGTAATTTTTAAGAATTGAAATTCGTTGGAATTATAAACTTGATGTAGTTATACTTTTTCTTTTCAATCATTGTTTTAATGTTTTCTTTCATCAATAATATAAGTCAAATTTTATGTTTAGTAAAAATTAATACGAGCAACACGAAGGCCTTTTAATTTACTTTAAACTTGTATTATTTAGACCTAAGCACTCATTTATATAGGGTGCAAATCCATCAAAAGTTACAAAATATATCAATCGAGTTTAATTAGTGCATGTATGTATAAGGTCAAATGGACATCCACTTAAATGAATATATTGAATTTATAACAACCAATTTTTCATTTTCTTAATCTGAATCAGGAAAAAACAATTAAGCTTCTATATTTAATGAAAGTTACTGTGCCAAAATACTCTCATCTATCATCTATGAATTAATTACACAAGAAAATAAGTTTAAAGAACTTTTGTTTTGTCTGATATAAGTTGTGTAGTATCTAATTTGCAAGAAATAAATTTAAATTTTTTTTTTTTTTTTATCTCATCTAGCAAAGTTCTATTGGAATAAGTTATGCATCTACTACATAACTTACTGGAATCTGATGGGACTTATGAGTTATGATCTTTTAAGATATGGCATATGTCTCTATCGGTAAGAATTAAGTTATATGCTTTGTGAGTGATGAATTGACTTGTGCTTCAAACGACATACATTTTGTAAGAATTAAATGGCATAACTTGTTATGTCTTAGAAAACATGTGTTATATTATGATACGAAATCCAATTTTTTGCCTTGCGATTATTTTTTCTGATATCAAGTGTATTTCAGTCCATTTTTGTTACTTGAAGGAAAAAAAAAAATTAAAGACCACCTCAAAATAGAAGCTTTCGTAAAAGTGACCCAAATCATAAACGGTAACCAGGTTCCGTCAGGCCCACTAGCACGACCCACTTATTTTGCACAACCCAGCCCAAGCTCCTTATTTAACTGGGCCATGATGGGCCTGTATCACACTCCAATTCTAGAAGAGCACAAAGTAAATTGAATGAGCCACGTTAACAAAGTTAATAAGCGAAAATATACAACCGGTGTATTGGATCAACCCATTTTACCTCGTTCAAATTCAGCTCAAACCGTCCATTTGCCAACCCCAATATATGTTATCTCTACCTTGTTTTGTAGCGATGTATACGCACTAGGATGCACATTATTGGCAGATTACTAGTCCTGTTTATATACTAAGATCATATTTGATATATACTAATTTTTGATAGCAGCATAGCACCCTAGAACTACACACAAGTCCAGTGCATATAATACAGTAGTATCACAAGGCTGGTCATGCTGGATCACACTTTCATTAAATTCAATCAATTAATAGAGAACAACTCCAGATAAAGGTAATTGTGTCCCCTCATGTTCAAAATACTACTGCTTATATTGCACCATGCTAGTTGATTTCAACTCTATAGTATACATGTCTTACTAGGCGAAAGAGGGAAAAAAACTCAACTTCAACAAATACAACGAACATAATCACATGACAAATGAAAAGGAGTCGAAAGCTTGGATCAAAGCTTTTCCTGTTCCGGTATGGGCACCATTTTGATTGTCAAAACTGGTGCATAGTCTCTCTTGCAGTACAATACAAAATAGTTTCTTACTAGATGGTAAGTGGTTTAGTGCTTGGAGTACTGCTGGAGAACATCAAAGTAGTTGGGGAAGGTTTTGCGAGTACAACCGGGGTCCTTTATGGTGACTGGAACATCTGCACAAGCAGCAAGAGAGAAAGCCATGGCCATTCTGTGATCATCATAAGTATCAATCTCCGTTATGTTTAACTTTTCTGGTGGGGTGATTATGCAGTAGTCCGACCCTTCTACAACTGTTGCACCCAACTGAAATTACATCCAGAAATGTCAAAGAGTAAGAAAAATAAAACAATTGATGCAATGAAATATCGAGAATTTTTTCAAGACTACATTATAGGGGTGTAAGCTACTAATGTCATGAAGCCAGCTAAGATGTTTACCTTCCTAAGTTCCGTACATATGGCAATCATCCGCTCAGTTTCCTTAACTCTCCAGCTAGCAACTGACAGAGAAAAGAGGAGTATCTAAAATGTTTAGCACAATAAAGAAAGAACGAGAGGAAAATAATATGACAGCAATTCTGAAACATTTATCACTTCATTCCACAAAAATTCCTTATTCTTATAAGGTCTTCAAACAGTTAAATATTTGAATTTGTTTTGGATTTCTTATACATCAACAAGAAACTATATACACCTACCCCACTCTAGAAAGATCAGACATATCTTTTTTTCCGGGGTGGGGGGATGGGGGCGGTGCGGAGATCAAGTTGAAGTAGTTGATAAAAAAAAGATATGTATTTGATCTTCAGACATATCTTCAATCCCTTCTCCTTTATTTTTAGGATGACTTCTTTACTATTGTATTGTCTTTCCATACTTGTTTTTGATATTGTTTTACTTGAGCCAAGGGTTTATCAGAGACGACCTATCTATCTTCACAATGTAAGGGCAAGGCTGTGTACACACCACCCTCCCTGGATCCCACTTGTTTGGATTACAAAAGATATATTGTTGTTGTTGTGTATCTAACCAGAACTCAAGTTATCCTACTTCCTATCATCACTTCCTCATATAATGTTGGAACTCTTCATTTGCTTTCAAATGCACCCAAATACGTAGCACATGGATTTGATTACTTTGTATGGATCCTTCTCCTCAGACACCCTAAACTACCTAGGGAGATCTCTTTGCACATTTTAGCCAGGTTATCACAGAATTTTAACTCATTATGCAGGGAAATGCTCTTATATTGAAGAATAGTCTCCCAGGACCCAATCAGCTAAGAATTATTTCTTAATGAAAAGAAAGTGCCTCAATTAGATTTGAATTCCCAGGAAACAAGGCTAGCCATACCGTCTCTTATGGTAGTAGGACCATCAGCAAAAAGTGCAACTACAGCAAGAGTCATGGCAACATCTGGCATTTTGTTCATGTTCACGTCAATGGCACGCAAATGTTTCATTCCAGAAGAGTTCCTCGGAGGTCCTTTAACCGTGACGCTATTCTCTGTCCACGTAACATCTGCCCCCATCTTCTCGAGGACCTCGGCAAACTTAACATCCCCCTTCACAAACCAAATATAAAGATCCAAAGTAAGGCCCTTGTTTGAAAATTACCTTATGCAGTGATAAGACTAAGATGTAGACCACACATTGCACTCTTATTTTTTAGTACTTACACAAGATTACGCTTGTGAATAGAAGAAAAATAGGAAGTATTATGGTGCTGTCGCAAATTCCAAGCACAAGATGTAAAAGTTTAGAATGTGATTGCCTCCAAGATCATTCTGGCATGATTAATACCTGTAAACTGCTTGTTCCACAACCTTCAACAGTGACAGTTCCACCTGTGACAGCTGCACCCGCCAAAAAATAGCTAGCACTTGAGGCATCTCCTTCCACATATGCTTTCCCAGGAGACCTGCGATATTCTTGTAACTGTTAGCTTCACATATCAGTGGAACCAGATTATCAAAGACATTAACACAGAGTAAAACAGACTTACTTGTACTTCTGACCTCCTTTTACAAAGAATCTATTCCAGCTACTAGTGTGCTCCACAAAGACACCAAATCGCTCCATCAACTTCAGCGTCATTTCAACATAAGGTACAGAAATCAGTTTGTCAACTATTTCAATATCCACATCTCCTACTGCCAATGGAGCGGCCATAAGCAGAGCAGTCAGGTATTGGCTGCTGATAGATCCAGAGAGCTTTACCTGAGAGATAGAAAGGGAGTATAAATTGACAAGAACTCAAAAATGGTTATCTTATATCTTTCCATACTAGGAAAGAAGCTGACTGGTGCAGCACGACAACGTATGAATTATGATTCATCAACATATGTTAAAAGAATATTGCAGAATCAAATGTATCTTCTTTAATTTAGTAGCAGCAACAAGGAACATGGAAGAGATCAAATGGAGGGGACAAGAAACTTTTGATGGAAACAAAGCCAAAATAGAGGGGCACAGTAAGTTACTTGAAAAAATCTTTAATTCTGCCTTCCGCATTTAGGGCTTTTCACTAAGTAGATAGAGACTAGAATTTTCTTTTTAGTTAATAGACAAGTTTGATACATGCAAAAAATATATACTGACTATACACTAATCTACTCTGTGGCGAGAAAGAGTACATGCTTGTACTTAGATTGTCCCCTCTCTTATAGCTTAAGCTTTTTAGATGAGGCTGGTTGCGTAACGCAAGATGGTACCGGACCAAGGTTGAGGTTTTGGGTTCAAGTCTCATCTCCACGCATTTTTCATCCATAACTCATCGTATCCAACTGACGAGAGGCATCTTTTGGTTTTATTATTCAGGATCCAAAATCAGATCTATTTATGGAACAAGCAAAAGTAAGGCAGTTTCTCCCAAGCATAAGATATTTATCTTTTCAAGCAAAGGCGTCATTGCATATTTGCATTTACAACACTGTTCATCATTAAGGGCAGCCCAGTGCACTAAAGCTACCGCTATGCGCGGTGTCCGGGGAAGGGCCCCACCACAAGGGTGTATCGTACGCAGCCTTACCTTGCATTTCTGCTAGAGGCTGTTTCCAAGGCTTGAACCCGTGACCTCCTGGTCACATGGCAGCAACTTTACCAGTGGACTTCTGGTCATTAGATAATACTATTCCTAGTTAAAGACGATTGTAGCAACAGGCCACCACTTACTAACATTATACATGTGGACATAATAAAACTATAATCCTCACCTTCCCTCCTGGAAGACCGCCCTTGCTGACTATTCGAACAGGGGGACATTTCGTACCAAGGAAACAATCGACCTCTGCGCCAAGCTGCTTAAGACCATCAACTAAATCACCAATTGGTCTCTCTCTCATCCTTGGAACTCCATCAAGTACATATCTGCAGCACACAAATTATTCATGGAGTTACCGCTTACCACAAGGTGCCACTTTCTACAGATCAAAAAAAAAAAAAAAAAGAAGAAGAAGAAACAACTTTGACTAAAAAGAAACAGCAAACAAAAGTATGCTCCCTTGTAGTCTTGATTAACAAAGATCGTAAAACACGACATACAAAAGAACACATGCATATCTGAAGCTCCCAAAGCAGCATATCCAGATTACTAAACCTTTGAAGACCTAACTGACATGTAATTAATCACCAAGCAGCAACTATAATCTAACCAAAAAGCAGATTAAATTGTTGATGTGCATTTCAAAAGCTTTTGCTACATATACAAAAGATGCAATTCATGAAGACTATCAAAATGGATTCAAAAGCAAATCCACCAAAACAAAAACTACAAAGAAACAACACCGGAAAAAAGAAGAGAAGAAAAAAGCAAAGAGGAAAAATGAAGGTAAGAAGAAGGAAAGATTGAAAGACCTTGAATGTCCACCAGCTGCAGTAACTGCTGCTGTCAATGGCCGCATCGCAGTTCCTGCATTTCCAAGGAACAGTTGGATTTCTTCCTCGGAATTTTCGCCAACAGGAAACTGCCCGCCACAACCTTCCACAATTGCTCGTTGGTTTTCATTGTCATCTTCTACATTAAGTCCAAGTGTTTTCAATGCACCAAGCATGTAATGAATGTCATCACTACTTAGTAAATTGTCAACAACAGTCCTTCCCTGAAATTCAAGTGCCAGTGACATGAAATGGCAGCACAAGGTGATAAATAACATATATCAAGAATATGGAAGTATGTAAATATCATTCGACAATTAAAGAACAAAGGGACATGAATAATTGTCAGCTTAAGCAGCTTAAAGAGGTAGAACGGTGGAGCTATTAGTACTACTGTATAAGTTGTTCAGGACACCATGAGCTTGGGAAGAGAGTTCCAGTTGGACAGGGCAAATTACACCAAGAGTAACGTATCGCTTTCAACCCTTTTCTCCCTTCACCTACTTAATTTGTATCGTTTCATCATTGACGGTGAAACCCTAACAAGCTCAATCAATTAAGAAACAAGAAACACCTTGTCCAAATTTATACCTAACCCACCTCAATGCAACAAAAGATGAAAGTTTGGCACATCAATTTGCTCGACAGATTGACATAATACAATCATTTCAATAGAAATCAAAACATCAAGTGAAAAATAAGATGCAAAAACATATATGTCTTTTAATATCTTAGTATGATTAATATTGCAAGTAGGTACTTCCATCCACTAAATACCAGCATTTTGAAGTGGTAAAAAGCATATTTAACCTCAATGCAGAAGTCAGTGTATTGAAATGAAGTATCATATTACCATTTCAACAAAAAGTATAAACTTAGTGTGTTTGGTACAGCAGATTTCAAAGATAATATTTTCTTCAACGAAAAAGTTTTTTAGTGTTTGATTACCTTAAACTCAGAAAAGGTTTTCCTCAAAGGAAATGTTGTTGTTTTCCGGGTTTAGTATAATTTGTATTTTACAATAAAAACTTCAAACTAAAGTATGAACAATCAAATGAAGTTGTAAATCTGTATTCACAACTTTGAACTTTAACAATAAGTTCAATCCAGTTTATGAACACCTAAAAATGAAGTTCAAAATATTTTCTGGAAAATAGCAAAATCAAACGTTTAGAAAGAGAAGACGATTGGATGATTCAGGTCCACCAAATTCACGGTGTGTCCTTAAGGAAATTATTCCCCTCAAGTACCCGAGGTTATGGAATTTATCTTCCTAGGCTAAAATAAATTACTTCGACAGAATAGCAGTACCTCAAACTCGAACTACGGACGCACTCAACAATTTGCAAATCACACTCGAGTTTTTAGGAAAAAGAAGAGTGTGTTTTTACTTTAAAATTTTGTGCCTATACCTGAGGAAAAAATCAAATATTTATAGCCAAAAGATGTTGCTTCGGAAAGGAAGCAGTGGTTCATCCACAAATGAAGATTGATTTTTGTATCGGATTTTTGGATTAAACAATCATTAACTCTCAAGTTTCAAATGAATTTTGTCCAAACATTTGACAAATCCAAATCCAAAGCCGAACCGAGCGACAACGGCGTGAGGCTTGTCTTCTTCTTGCGTCACTATGCACATGAAGGAATGCTTCTATATTTAAGCATAAAGATGTTTCCTTACTACGCTATTTTCATAAAGTGAATACACATTTCACTTTCTCTCCATTTTCCATTCACATTTCACTAGAACCCAACAAATGTTTCCACCAAAAAGGGGCATTTTCCTTCATAAATACCCCAGCTCTTGTCTAATTTTACATGTCTCAATTAACGCTTATTCATTGTTGTTGACTTTAATACCTCACAATATCATCAAAAGATTACTTCATCTACCTAAACCATATAGAATACCATAAGTCACCTACTTTTACACACAAGAAAGTGATCAAGAAAATAATTTCCTGAGAGAAACATTTTCCTCCATACAAAAATCATTCCTAATGTAAACCAGAATGCCAGATAAAAGACAAATCACACCATTTACACATTCAACTAACTACACCAAAGAGAAAAGGACCAAATCTTCAAGCCAATTCAGTTCACAATCCATCAAAGTAAATCAAAAGGGGGACAAAAAAGTTGGTTACTTTACCTCAGAAAGGGCAGCAAGAAGGAGAATCCGATTGGAAAGTGACTTAGAACCAGGCAATTTAACAGTACCAGATATATCTTTAATGGGTTCCAGCACAATCTCATTGGGTGCCTCTGCAGTAGCCACTGATGCAGAAATCCTAAGACTTGACCTCTCCATCCTCAAAACTGAATCTTTCTTCAACACCCTTAAAGATTTTGCTGAATTTTGGGTTACTTTCTTTGTTCCAATGAAAAGTGAATGTGAAAAAAGAGGACCCTTTTGGGTTTTAGGAAGACTGGAATTCAGATTAAGGGAATTAAGGGTCTGTATCCCTTGTGCCATGTTGCTAATTTGTGCCATTCTTGAATTTTTTTATTTTTTTTCACTCCCTTTTTTGTGCTGTTGAAGTTGTTAAAGATTATATTTTGGCTTGTTTTTTTTGTTTGAGAAATTTGCAAGTGTATAAGAAAATGGATGGGGTAGGGAGGGTAGGTAGATTGAAGAGGTTAGGCAATTAAGCAAATAGGAAGTAGGAGTCCAATGTCACCTTCACCAACCACCTTTTGTCTAATGTTTAGCTTGAAGCCATCAAGGGTTGTTGAGGACAACTTTTTGAGGGTAGTTGTGCATTTGACTAATGTAGAGATTTTGCAAAAATGATCCCTTAATTTTCAATTTCTTTTAACTAAGGGTGTGTTTGGTAGAGTTTTGGGATACAGGGTGTGTTTGGGACTTTGGATTAAAAAGGACAAATAAGTTATCCAATTAAGTAGGAGTCCTTCAAATTTTTTAAATTAGGTGGGAGGGACAAATTTTTTTTGAGTTTTTTTTTTAAAGTTTTTTCGTTCGAACAACTTTGGTAGTTGTTCGATAACTTTGCGAAGTTGTTCAACAACTATCAAAGTTGTTCAACAACTGCGCAAGTTGTTCAACAATTAGGCACAGTTGTCCTACAACTGCACCTAGTTGCTGAACAACTAGGCGTAGTTGTTCGACAACTGAGAGAAGTTGTTTAACAACCGCATGAAGTTGTTCAGACAACTAACGTAGTTATTCCACAATTATCCCACTTGTTCAAGGGATTTAGTTTTTTTTAGGGACAAGTTTGTGGGACCAACTTGTCCCTTTTTTTAATTGGAAACTTGTCAGGGCCTTCTAGATCATTTTTCTCGGTGTGTTTGGTACTGAAAAAAGTTTTCCTGAAAAATAGGTTGGTTTTCTATTTATTTTGTCATGTTTGGTTGCTAAGTGAAAAATATTTTTCGAAAAATATTTTATGGTGTTTGGTTGGTGAGTAGAAAATATTTTTCAAAAAAATATTTTTTAGAAAATACTACTAACTGTTAACTAATATATTACTGTCTCTAACAACTCAACAATTTGTAAAAACTAATTTAACAATATCAAATACTAAAATATTACAAGTCACTAAAATTTAAGTAATTACTAATTAGCAAATATAGAAGACACTTTTCAACATTTTGTCAGGACAATCTCAAGATACTACAATCAATAGAAATACGACGGAACGACAAGCTTATTCAACTTTGTGAAACAAGCTACATCGATGACAAATGGAATATGCAATTACCAAAAGTAACATAGGTAAGTCTTCCTCTATGCATATGAAAATAAGTATATTCAACGAACATTGAAAAAGGAGAAAATTCGGGTTTCACTATTTTTTATTTCAAGCAGTGAAAAATTGAAGTAAAAAGTACAGTAACAAATATTTCTGAGTAATGTGAATATGCGTGTTATTGGGATGGGGACATAAGTCACATTTGTCATTCATTTTCTAAAAAATGACTTCCCTTGACCCATGAGGTAAGTCATTTTCCCTCAAAGAGAGAAAAATGAGTTATTTTGAAAAATATTTTTCCAACAATCTACTACAATCAAATAAGGAAAAATAAGAAAATATTTTTCTAAAAACATTTTCCATCATACCAAACACACCCAATCTTTTATTATTTGGAGTAGGTTTATTTTGATTCTGTAAATATTATAATTTGAGCTTATTTAATTCTTTAAACTTGTTAAAATGGAGTGCTTTTGGTCTTCCTAGTATGAATATTTCCGTGATTCAAAGGCTAAGACATGATGTTTTTCTATTGAAAATTTGAAAGGGTGAAAATCATTTCTCACTTCAAGTTTACTTTAAAAATTAATTTTTTCCTCTACTTTTAATAATAAGTATTCTTCCTCTTTTTATCTTAACAATATCTATTTTAATCTTGGTATTAGCAATATCTTCTTATAGTATACATTATTTATTATAGTCAAATATTTATATATTTTTATTTAAATTTTTTAGTATAATCTTTTTAATGAACTTGTCACAAAAGCTAATATTATTTTTTATGATTGTTATTTTATTGAGATAATGGACAAGTATTTTTCGTCTCCCCCAAAAGAAGTACAAAAATATTCTAATACTTGACGGCCAGATCAGCAAAAATGAGTTTATGTGGTAATAGGTCTCCCTTTAAGTTTAGGTGTGTCATAACAACTTCAAATATAGTTTAAGGGTACCTTGTCCCTTATCTCTTATATATATATATATGCACATGAGTTTCGATATACTCCCTAGATTCTTTTTTACTTGTCACTTTTCATTTTTTGACAAAATATTTTAAGATATATTTTTTCATTTTATTAATATGAAGAAGGATTGCAACTTATAGCATTTTTCATATATTTTTTGATCATCTAAATTTTAAATTTAAATATTAAATTATACATCTTAAAATGTTGGTTAAATTTCATGCAGGTTGACCTTAAAAAGCGAAATAGTGACAAGTAAAAGTGAACGGAGGGAGCATATATTTATAATATAAGTAAACTTTTGAATTAATTTAGTATAAAATATATCTCCATTTTTGTTATATGTTATATATTACATGCATTGAAATATGTTTATGAAGTTGTTTTTATTTGTTATTTTCACTAGTATAAATACATATTACTGTTTTAATTATTATTAATAAATAAATTTTCATATCATGGTCATTTATTTCATTTAGAACATCACTAACTTATATACTTAATATATGTTTCTCACGTTTTTTGTCTAAATTTTTTTTTCTTACAAAAATTTACTCTATATATTAAAAATAAAAAATATAATAATTTTAAAGAGGTAAATAAAAATTAAAATTAATAGTGTAAGGGTAAAATAGGTATTTAAAAATGACAAGTAGAAAAAGAGGGGAGAATACTTATTGTTTAAAATTAAAGGGAGCTTGATTTTAAAGTAAAGTTGAGGGGGAAATGATTTTCATGTGAATCTTCTTCGGATTTAATTGATATTCATGAAAAGAGAATTTTGTAAATTTTCTCGAAGTATTCGATTGTTGAGAAAAGTTTAGTCACATCTGGATCTCTTTATAAATATTTCAAAAATTTATGATATATTTGAGATACCTTTTTAATGGAATATGTCACTCTTTATATACTTTCTTCGTTCTATTTTACTCGTTTCAATTTGATATTACACACTGATTAAGAAAAATAATTAATATAATGACTCCGTTATCATAGTATTTTTATTAAATAATGTTTATATTTTAATTTGGAGAAAAAATAATTAATACTAATGGGGGGAGGGGGAATTATCTTGTCTTGATTAATGAAAAAAAAAGTAAAATGAAAAATCAAATTAGAAAAATTGGGACAAGTAAAATCAAAGGAAAAAAGTATGCGTGAGGTAGAGTAGTCCTCAAAAACCTTTATAGAGACTGAGTTTATCTTGTAGAGTCCTTCAGAATTTCTTGTATGTAAATGTTTCATACCTCAAAACTTGTTTAAGTATATATTTAATAAAATTGAAAGACGAGATTTGAAGTAACCATAAATTTTGTGACTTTAGATTTGTAAGTGTAATTTGTGAGAGAAGAGGTAAAAAGGCAAATTTGTGGTAGGTGGTTTTTCTTCTTAGTTTTCCTTTTTTTAAAAGAAATCCTTGGAAATGAACGATGCGTGGTAAATCTAGTCTAAAGGAAGTGTTTAGTCATGATTCTTTTTTACCTTTTTTCGAAGTAGCAACTTTAATTTATTTATGATCAACTATAATTTTAAATTTTATTTTTAAAATAAAAATTATCTCTTTTTTTTATATTGACAATAAAATATGATCAAATGTCTACTCAATTATGTTTGAGAGTTTTGAGATCGATTATATGAATCTCTATTTTTTCAACTGGCCTCCTTGCATATCATTTTTATTCGAGTAAAGTGAAAACAAAAATCGAAGTTACCTAAGGTATTGAATAATCCATGGAAAATGTTGGCATATATGCATTTTATTATTAAATAAATATGTTATGTGCATATGTTAGTGGGTATAAATTGTGTTATGAATATTATTACTTGTATTTGTTAGTGGAAGAATGTGGTTATGGATTTCTTGAAACTGCTATAACCATTAAGTCTTTATTTGTCCATTATATATGTAATTATACTTATAACTTATGTAATATCCAACTATTCATGTACCTACTTTACTACACCACATTCTTCCTATTCAATACAAGAATAGATACCTCACCTATAAATAAAGGTGGTCTTACATGTTATTGCATGTACAAGGAAATATGATAAATGTGAAAAAAATTAGAGTGTGTAGTAGTGAAAGAAAACATTTGAAGTGTACAACTATATTTACTATACAAAAGAGAGTTGTTATATTAGTGAAAGTAAGAGTTGAGATAAAGAAAATATTCAAAGTCTTTAACTATATTAACTATACAAAGAGAGTAAATATATGTTGAAAGAAGGTGTTCTTATGGTGGAGTTTTGGACTCTTCAGCTAACTAGAGTTGTTTGAATTGTACATCGTTGATGGACTGTTGTATTCTGGAGGGGACAAGTCAGGAGATATACTGCTGGATCGGTGTAGATTATGCCGCAGTGGACTTGAATCTCTTAAAGAAAATGAGATATCCGTGCCTCAGCCAAGACGAAGATTATTTTATTTTCTTCACTTTTATTCATTTTATTTTCAATTGTAATAATTATTGTAATTTGTAATTTATTACACCAACAGAAAATGTCCTGACCAATGTTCACACTATTACTACTACTTTTTATTATATTACAATTTCTTTATATATAAATGATGGAAAATAAGCACACAGCAGATGAAAATGCAAGGTGTGGTATTTGAAGGATGTTTTAGTCATTTTATTACAATTTTGCTAAATTCTTTGATGTGCTACGTTATATTTTGTTGTGAAGTATCAAAATAGTTATAGGATTTATCTAGATTAATCTTTTGCCCCTATTTCTTCAGTTTATTTCATAATTTATCTTCATACGTTTTCATAAATATGGCTAAATTGAAGGTCATTTAAAATGTCTGAAAAAATTATGATTTCATCTGACAAAAAGATTTTTTTTTTTTGTTTTCCCACAATCGGCAGCCGTGAGACTAATTCACCGTTCCATTGTCAGCGCACTAAGCGGTTGGGAACTAGCCATAGTATTTTCTCCATTCACCAAAGGTGGGGATCGAACCCCCAATCTCTTACTTAAGGAGTGAGGTGTCAAACCACCACACCAACCCTTGTGGTTCATCTCAAGAAAATTCCACATGCATGCCGTGGGATCCATTTTCAACACCACTTGTAATTTTGAATTTAATTTCTTAATTATTTATAATAATTATTTATAATATTTAATAAATTATGAAATTAACTTTTTATAAAATTTATAAAACATTAGATTACAGAATTATAACACCATGAACATCATAATTTTGGTGTGTGTTTTTATTTCAATTTATGTGACAATATTTTTTTTTTGAAGATAGAAAGTTTAAGAAAGAAAAAAGATTAAATCCTCTGTTTTAAGGCATATCACACATATGTGAATAATTAATTAATCAAATATTTTTAAAAACAATAAATTTTATTATTTTCACATAAATTGAGATAAACAAAGTAACAACACAGGTGCTCTTGTATTTAGTTTTACATATAAATTGATTATAATCAGAATGTTCCTGTATTTGTACAAGCTACATTGTTTAGTTTTGTTGGCTTATTGTTGAAATTTGAGTAAAGCATCTAGTATGTTTCTAAATTATGATCAAATTTGCTATAATACACTTCAACTTCATGGATGTTCTATTATTTTTTAACTTAATTTTAGCGTATTTTTGTCACCCTTTTATACTGATGTGATATTTTTTGTCAACTTTTTAGGATGATGTGACACCTCTTATGTGTCTCATTTTATTTTTAAAAAATTGTCATGTCAGCACAAAAGGGTAACAAAAATACAATAAAATTGAGTTCAGAGGTAATAGAATTTCTATGAAATTGTAGTGTGTCGTAGCAACTTTAGTCATAATTCGAGGGGTATTGGATGCTTATCTATTGAAATATAGAATTGCAAACTTGATTTAAATAATACTGAGTAAATGCACTGTTTCCACCCTGAACTATAAATGAAATTGTTGAGACACACCTCAACCTAAAGAAGGTCCTATTATTACCTGGACTAATTAAAATCATATTTTTTGCAACCTAAAGTGCCTACATGGCACATACGTGGACTTCAGTAAGTTGATTCACACAGTGTGCCACATAGGCCTTAAGGTTACCAAAAATACAATTTTAATTAATTGAGGGGTAATAGGACCTCCTTGTGTGTCTCAACAATTTCGTTTATAATTCAGGATAAAATAGTGCATTTTTTAAATAATATTTTATATGAAATCCAATCCAAATTTCTCACCAAAGCTGGGGACTTGAAATATGCTAAACAAAGAAAGAATTTATTTTGAAGGGATGTCAATGATTTTCTCACCAATTTTTTTTTCCTTAATTTAACTGATAATCTCTATACACCTCAAAAAAAATCAAATTCCAAAAAAGTGTTTAAATACATGAAGAAAAACTGAAGCTTGGTCACATTCTATTTGCTGTATGGTATCACTTCTGCAATTTGTGAAATGTTGTGCACATCAACAGGGAAAGCAAAAGGAAATTATCACATTAATCTTTGATCTTTTCTGCTAATTTTGTCATTAAGAGTACTAATTTGGATGATTAGTTGAGAACAAACAAGATAAGTACTGTCCGTGCATACGTCAAAACACAGTAAGTAAACTCACATTTTATTATTACTACTACTCTTTGTGGTTTAATTTATTTGTGTGATTTTGATTCTAATGGAATTTAAGGATTCATTTGGTTATGGATTTTTTTTTTGCTTTTTCGAAAACAACAGGAAGTTAATATTTGGTCATGAGAATCCCAAATAAAATTCGGAATTGTATTTGGAAAAGTGAAAAATTAAAAAAAAAAAAAAATCACTGTATGCTTTCACTAAAACTTTAATTTTTACTTTATTTTCGTGGTCAAATATCCACCAAAAAAAGGATTTTTAAATTTTATAGTCTTTATATGTTATATGCACCAAAATACTACTATCATTTAATTTCAAAGTGCCAAAGGTGTCAATGCAAAATTAAAATTAAAGAGTTGATTAATTTTTTTAAGGAAAAAGGTGTCCTTTCTTAAACGGATTAATAGAAAATTAGAACAAATAAATTAAAATATATGAGTAATATTTTTCGCTACTCCATGTGTAACTATTCTTATAAATCTTTTTTTTAGTAAAATAATAAATATATTTAAATGATCTTTCTTGAGACGAAGATCTATTAAGAACAATCTATCTATCTTTGAGGTAAAAATAAGATCTTAAATGAGATTTAAAGAAGATAAAATATGCGCAGATCAGGGTTATATGTGGGTACAAGGATCCATTTGTTGTTACCAAAGCTAGATCCTCACAGCAAGGCACTTTGAAGTATAATATTTTTGATTTGATACTTATATAACTTTTTTAAAAAGTGAAATTTTCGAAATATGTGGTTTAAAATAAATTTTAAATATTGATATAATTATAAATTATTTTATTAAGCATAATAGAGAATTTTAGGATTAAATTCGTTTTAATTTGTAGAATAGCAATAACTTTTTTTGAGACAAATTAATAAGAAAAATGTGTCACGAGTCACAAAAAGATAATAAATATTGGAGATGATAACAACTATCCGTTGAAATGCTTTCAACTTTTGTGTCAACTATACCGCATTAGAAAGACAAATAAATAAGAAACACTTTGGCAAGACACAATGGATTAAAAACATATTTTAGTAATTTAGTTGTTATAAGCTAATAAAACAAATGAAGTGTAGTTAATTTTTCTAATTTTAAGAAGCTGGAAATGCTAAAAGAGCTTTTTAATTTTGTTTCGAAGAAGTTACTTCCGCATCTCAAAATACTTATCATTTTTATTAAAAATATTACTTAAAAATAGCATTAGTCATTTTAAATTTAAGACAATTTTTTTTTTCCATTTTACCTTTATTAGTAACTGTTATTGAAGTCTATAAATACTTCAATTTCGACACATAAATAGATTAAATACTCAATCAAGAGAGATTATATCTTAAGACATAAATAAGAGTGAAATAGTTAAACACCCGGATTAATTACTTCATCTGTCCCAAGTCATATGACACACTTTCTTTTATACTTCATTTTAAAAAGAATATCACATTTTCATAATTAAAAACAATTTAGCTTTTTTTATTTTTTACTTACCCTCTATAGACTATAATCGATAGGAGAGAGTTGCTGAAATGATAAAGAACTAAGCACCTCTCACTTCAAACTCTAATATCGTGAGTTCGAGTCACCAAACAATCATAAATGACATAAGGGCAAAACATAATCTCCAAAAACAGAAAAAGATAGAACAAAAAGGCTCCTTTAAAGAGATTTTTACTTGAATTCACTTTGACTGTTTTGTTGGCTATATTCCAAACTTGTTGGCCCATCCTCTTATCTTTCCACTTTTTTATGTCACTTTGCCTATATATCCACACTTCTATTTCCCAGACTTTCATGTTATCCCAGGTTTAATCTTACTAACCCCCCCTTTTACTAAAAGAAAATAGACATATATACCTAGCCCAATAAATATATGCATGGTTCTCACGTATAATAGAAAACTATATTATATACCCTCAAAAGCCCCATTAAAGATTGCCTTTTCAGTACTATAAATTCCTAGTTTTACTTCTCATTTTCTCTTCATTCTGCTGCTTTCTTGTTTTAGTTTCCCCTAGCTAGGAACCATCAACCATGGACACAAAACAGATGTCTGCTGTCAGAGATGAATCCTCAGTTAACATGACTGAATCCGAGGTACATTTTCTCATCATCAAATTAATCTTTTTTTTTTTTAAAAAAAATATGCAGATTGTCTTACAGATGTACTCGCTTTCAAAAACTAAGATTTACAGTTTATTCTCTATCTCTTTTTTGAGTATTGAGAACGTAATAAGTATCAGTAGCGTATTGATCAGTTAGATGAGTTACATGTATTATACATTAGCTCCTGATGGATTCATTTATTTTTTTACTTCTAACAATCTGATATTTGATTCGTCAGTTTGATATTACTCGATACTTTGGAGTTGAACTTTAGTATATATGTAATTATGTGATATTAGATTTTGAATTCATTGTCTTAAAACTCAGAATTTACAGCGTCTAAATTATAAATTTGTTGCAGCAAAAAGGATGCATAGGATAAAGCTTTCTGTACTAGATATACACTATTGTAGTTGATTTGATATGAAAAAAAAATAACTACAGAAAAAAACAAACGAAAATATATGGTAATCATGCATGATCAATGTTTTGTTGTAAATATGATGAAAAATATATGGTAATCATCGTCCATCATTGTATTGTCACTTGTTTATGTGACCAAAAAGCTTGATACATATATTACTTTATTGATATAATGAATGTGAAGCCGCCTAATTAATCAATCAAATAAACGACGAAAAAAAAAATTAAGAGGCATGCTTAGTTAATTTATTTATCAATCTCACTAAGAAATGAATTTGGCATTTTCTTTCTTTCTTTTCTTTTTAGAAATAATTAGCTTCAAAAAGATTGTGATTTTTTATGTTTTTTAAAATATTTTTTTAATTCTCTATTACTGCATGCTTTCTTCTCGTGCATCATGCAAATAAGAACCTTCAAAAGGATAATGATTGATCCCACCTACCTTATTTTTACTCTATACTCTAATATTCATGGATAAATAGTAGTTAAATTGTTTTCTTTTTCACTCTTCAGATCAGTTCTGTTTATATATTTAAATAAGAGAATAAAAAGAATCCTATCGAGCTACAAATATTTTAAAATGTATTTTGTACATGCAATAATATATATATATATATATATATATATATATATATATATA